>NW_027225823.1:0-55147 GCF_038994185.2 Dermacentor albipictus | reverse complement strand
CATGCTTTTCACGTCGTTTGGTAGAAATCCACACGGGCGTTCTGCCAAAAGCACCATTTGCATGCATATCGTGTGGTTGTGCAGAAAACTGCATACTGTCTACCAAAAGTGTCATATTCATGCTTAAAACGCGTTTTGGCACAAATCGATGTGCGGGTTCTAAAAAGAGCAGCATTGGCATGCTTTTCACGTCGTTTGGTAGAAATCCACACGCGCGTTCTGCCAAAAGCACCATTTGCATGCATATCGTGTAGTTTTGCAGAAAACTGCATACTCGTCTACCAAAAGTGTCATATTCATGCTTAAAACGCGTTTTGGCACAAATCCATGTGCGGGTTCTAAAAAGAGCAGCATTGGGAATGCTTTTCACGTCGTTTGGTAGAAATCCACACGCGCGTTCTGCCAAAAGCACCATTTGCATGCATATCGTGTGGTTTTGCAGAAAACTGCATCCTCGTCTACTAAAAGTGTCATATTCATGCTTAAAACGCGTTTTGGCACAAATCCATGTGCGGGTTCTAAAAAGACCAGCATTGGCATGCTTTTCACGTCGTTTGGTAGAAATCCACACGCGCGTTCTGCCAAAAGCACCATTTGCATGAATATCGTGTGGTTCTGCAGAAAACTGCATTCTCGTCTACCAAAAGTGTCATATTCATGCTTAAAACGCGTTTTGGGCACAAATCCAATGTGCGGGTTCTAAAAAGAACAGCATTGGCATGCTTTTCACGTCGTTTGGTAGAAATCCACACGCGCGTTCTGCCAAAAGCACCATTTGCATGCATATCGTGTGGTTTTGCAGAAAACTGCATCCTCGTCTACCAAAAGTGTCATATTCATGCTTAAAACGCGTTTTGGCACAAATCCATGTGCGGGTTCTAAAAAGAGCAGCATTGGCATGCTTTTCACGTCGTTTGGTAGAAATCCACACGCGCATACTGCCAAAAGCACCATTTTGCATGGCATATCGTGTGGTTTTGCAGAAAACTGCATTCCTCGTCTACCAAAAGTGTCATATTCATGCTTTAAAACGGGTTTTGGCACAAATCCATGTGCGGGTTCTAAAGGAGCAGCATTGGCATGCTTTTCACGTCGTTTGGTAGAAATCCACACGCGCGTTCTGCCAAAAGCGTCATTTGCATGCATATCGTTTGTGGTTTTGCAGAAACTGCATCCTCGTCTACCAAAAGTTGCATATTCATGCTTAAAACGCGTTTTGGCACAAATCCATGTGCGGGTGCTAAAAAGAGCAGCATTGGCATGCTTTTCACGTCGTTTGGTAGAAATCCACACGGGCGTTCTGCCAAAAGCACCATTTGGCATGCATATCTTGTGGTTGTGCAGAAACTGCATACTCGTCTACCAAAAGTGTCATATTCATGCTCAAAACGCGTTTTGGCACAAATCGATGTGCGGGTTCTAAAAAGAGCAGCATTGGCATGCTTTTCACATCGTTTGGTAGCAATCCACACGCGCGTTCTGCCAAAAGCACCATTTGCATGCATATCGTGTGGTTTTGCAGAAAACTGCATCCTCGTCCTACCAAAAGTTGCATATTCATGCTTAAAACGCGGTTTTGCACAAATCCATGTGCGGGTGCTAAAATGAGCAGCATTGGCATGCTTTGCACGTCGTTTGGTAGAAATCCACACGCGCGTTCTGCCAAAAGCGTCATTTGCATGCATATCGTGTGGTTTGCAGAAAACTGCATCCTCGTCTACCAAAAAGTTGCGTATTCATGCTTAAAACGCGTTTTGGCACAAATCCATGTGCGGGTGCTAAAAAGAGCAGCATTGGCATGCTTTTCACGTCGTTTGGTAGAAATCCACACGCGCGTTCTGCCAAAAGCACCATTTGCATGCATATCGTGTAGTTTTGCAGAAACTGCATACTCGTCTACCAAAAGTGTCATATTCATGCTTAAAACGCGTTTTGGCACAAATCCATGTGCGGGTTCTAAAAAGAGCAGCATTGGCATGCTTTTCACGTCGTTTGGTAGAAATCCACACGCGCGTTCTGCCAAAAGCACCATTTGCATGCATATCGTGTGGTTTTGCAGAAAACTGCATCCTCGTCTACCAAAAGTTGCGTATTCATGCTTAAAACGCGTTTTCGGCACAAATCCATGTGCGGGTGCTAAAAAGAGCAGCATTGGCATGCTTTCACGTCGTTTGTAGAAATCCACACGCGCGTTCTGCCAAAAGCACCATTTGCATGCATATCGTGTGGTTGTGCAGAAAACTGCATACTCGTCTACCAAAAGTGTCATATTCATGCTTAAAACGCGTTTTGGCACAAATCGATGTGCGGGTTCTAAAAGAGCAGCATTGGCATGCTTTTCACGTCGTTTGGTAGAAATCCACACGCGCGTTCTGCCAAAAGCGTCATTTGCATGCATATCGTGTGGTTTTGCAGAAAACTGCATCCTCGTCTACCAAAAGTGCGTATTCATGCTTAAAACGCGTTTTGGCACAAATCCATGTGCGGGTGCTAAAAAGAGCAGCATTGGCATGCTTTCACGTCGTTTGGTAGAAATCCACACGCGCGTTCTGCCAAAAGCACCATTTGCATGCATATCGTGTAGTTTGCAGAAAACTGCATACTCGTCTACCAAAAGTGTCATATTCATGCTTAAAACGGGTTTTGGCACAAATCCTTGTGCGGGTTCTAAAAAGAGCAGCATTGGCATGCTTTTCACGTCGTTTGGTAGAAATCCACACGCGCGTTCTGCCAAAAGCACCATTTGCATGCATATCGTGTAGTTTTGCAGAAAACTGCATACTCGTCTACCAAAAGTGTCATATTCATGCTTAAAACGCGTTTTGGCACAAATCCATGTGCGGGTTCTAAAAAGAGCAGCATTGGCATGCATTTCACGTCGTTTTGGTAGAAATCCACACGCGCGTTCTGCCAAAAGCACCATTTGCATGCATATCGTGTGGTTTTGCAGAAAACTGCATCCTCGTCTACAAAAGTTGCGTATTCATGCTTAAAACGCGTTTTGGCACAAATCCATGTGCGGGTGCTAAAAAGAGCAGCATTGGCATGCTTTTCACATCGTTTGGTAGCAATCCACACGCGCGTTCTGCCAAAAGCACCATTTGCATGCATATCGTGTGGTTTTGCAGAAAACTGCATCCTCGTCTACCAAAAGTTGCATATTCATGCTTTAAAACGCGTTTTGGCACAAATCCATGTGCGGGTGCTAAAATGAGCAGGCATTGGCAAGCTTTTCACGTCGTTGGTAGAAATCCACACGCGCGTTCTGCCAAAACCGTCATTTGCATGCATATCGTGTGTGGTTTGCAGAAAACTGCATCCTCGTCTACCAAAAGTTGCGTATTCATGCTTAAAACGCGTTTTGGCACAAATCCATGTGCGGGTGCTAAAAAGAGCAGCATTGGCATGCTTTTCACGTCGTTTGGTAGAAATCCACACGCGCGTTCTGCCAAAAGCACCATTTGCATGCATATCGTGTAGTTTTGCAGAAAACTGCATACTCGTCTACCAAAAGTGTCATATTCATGCTTAAAACGCGTTTTGGCACAAATCCATGTGCGGGTTCTAAAAAGAGCAGCATTGGCATGCTTTTCACGTCGTTGGTAGAAATCCACACGCGCGTTCTGCCAAAAGCACCATTTGCATGCATATCGTGTGGTTTGCAGAAAACTGCATCCTCGTCTACCAAAAGTTGCGTATTCATGCTTAAAACGCGTTTTGGCACAAATCCATGTGCGGGTGCTAAAAAGAGCAGCATTGGCATGCTTTTCACGTCGTTTGGTAGAAATCCACACGGGCGTTCTGCCAAAAGCACCATTTGCATGCATATCGTGTGGTTGTGCAGAAAACTGCATACTCGTCTACCAAAAGTGTCATATTCATGCTTAAAACGCGTTTTGGCACAAATCATGTGCGGGTTCTAAAAAGAGCAGCATTGACATGCTTTTCACGTCGTTTGGTAGAAATCCACACGCGCGTTCTGCCAAAAGCACCATTTGCATGCATATCGTGTGGTTTTGCAGAAAACTGCATACTCGTCTACCAAAAGTGTCATATTCATGCTTAAAACGCGTTTTGGCACAAATCCATGTGCGGGTTCTAAAAAGAGCAGCATTGGCATGCTTTTCACGTCGTTTGGTAGAAATCCACACGCGCGTTCTGCCAAAAGCACCATTTGCATGCATATCGTGTGGTTTTGCAGAAAACTGCATCCTCGTCTACCAAAAGTGTCATATTCATGCTTAAAACGCGTTTTGGCACAAATCCATGTGCGGGTTCTAAAAAGAGCAGCATTGGCATGCTTTTCACGTCGTTTGGTAGAAATCCACACGCGCGTTCTGCCAAAAGCACCATTTGCATGCATATCGTGTGGTTTTGCAGAAAACTGCATCCTCGTCTACCAAAAGTGTCATATTCATGCTTAAAACGCGTTTTTGGCACAAATCCATGTGCGGGTTCTAAAAAGAGCAGCATTGGCATGCTTTTCACGTCGTTTGGTAGAAATCCACACGCGCGTTCTGCCAAAAGCACCATTTGCATGCATATCGTGTAGTTTTGCAGAAAACTGCATACTCGTCTACCAAAAGTGTCATATTCATGCTTAAACGCGTTTTGGCACAAATCCATGTGCGGGTTCTAAAAAGAGCAGCATTGGCATGCATTTCACGTCGTTAAGTAGAAATCCACACGCGCGTTCTGCCAAAAGCAGCATTTGCATGCATATCGTGTGGTTTTGCAGAAAACTGCATCCTCGTCTACCAAAAGTTGCGTATTCATGCCTAAAACGCGTTTTGGCACAAATCCATGTGCGGGTGCTAAAAAGAGCAGCATTGGCATGCTTTTCACGTCGTTTGTAGAAATCCACACGCGCGTTCTGCCAAAAGCACCATTTGCATGCATATCGTGTGGTTTTGCAGAAAACTGCATCCTCGTCTACCAAAAGTGTCATATTCATGCTTAAAAACGCGTTTTGGCACAAATCCATGTGCGGGTTCTAAAAAGAGCAGCATTGGCATGCTTTTCACGTCGTTTGGTAGAAATCCACACGGGCGTTCTGCCAAAAGCACCATTTGCATGCATATCGTGTGGTTGTGCAGAAAACTGCATACTCGTCTACCAAAAGTGTCATATTCATGCTTAAAATGCGTTTTGGCACAAATCGATGTGCGGGTTCTAAAAGAGCAGCATTGGCATGCTTTTCACGTCGTTTGGTAGAAATCCACACGCGCGTTCTGCCAAAAGCGTCATTTGCATGCATATCGTGTGGTTTTGCAGAAAACTGCATCCTCGTCTACCAAAGTTGCGTATTCATGCCTAAAACGCGTTTTGGCACAAATCCATGTGCGGGTGCTAAAAAGAGCAGCATTGGCATGCTTTTCACGTCGTTTGGTAGAAATCCACACGCGCGTTCTGCCAAAAGCACGATTTGCATGCATATCGTGTAGTTTTGCAGAAAACTGCATACTCTCTACCAAAAGTGTCATATTCATGCTTAAAACGCGTTTTGGCACAAATCCGTGTGCGGGTTCTAAAAAGAGCAACATTGACATGCTTTTCACGTCGTTTGGTAGAAATCCACACGCGCGTTCTGCCAAAAGCACCATTTGCATGCATATCGTGTGGTTTTGCAGAAAACTGCATACTCGTCTACCAAAAGTGTCATATTCATGCTTAAAACGCGTTTTGGCACAAATCCATGTGCGGGTTCTAAAAAGAGCAGCATTGGCATGCTTTTCACGTCGTTTGGTAGAAATCCACACGCGCGTTCTGCCAAAAGCACCATTTGCATGCATATCGTGTGGTTTTGCAGAAAACTGCATCCTCGTCTACCAAAAGTGTCATATTCATGCTTAAAACGCGTTTTGGCACAAATCCATGTGCGGGTTCTAAAAAGAGCAGCATTGGCATGCTTTTCACGTCGTTTGGTAGAAATCCACACGCGCGTTCTGCCAAAAGCACCATTTGCATGCATATCGTGTGGTTTTGCAGAAAACTGCATCCTCGTCTACCAAAAGTGTCATATTCATGCTTAAACGCGTTTTGGCACAAATCCATGTGCGGGTTCTAAAAGAGCAGCATTGGCATGCTTTTCACGTCGTTTGGTAGAAATCCACACGCGCGTTCTGCCAAAAGCACCATTTGCATGCATATCGTGTAGTTTTGCAGAAAACTGCATACTCGTCTACCAAAAGTGTCATATTCATGCTTAAAACGCGTTTTGGCACAAATCCATGTGCGGGTTCTAAAAAGAGCAGCATTGGCATGCATTTCACGTCGTTTGGTAGAAATCCACACGCGCGTTCTGCCAAAAGCAGCATTTGCATGCATATCGTGTGGTTTTGCAGAAAACTGCATCCTCGTCTACCAAAAGTTGCGTATTCATGCCTTAAAACGCGTTTTGGCACAAATCCATGTGCGGGTGCTAAAAAGAGCAGCATTGGCATGCTTTTCACGTCGTTTGGTAGAAATCCACACGCGCGTTCTGCCAAAAGCACCATTTGCATGCATATCGTGTGGTTTTGCAGAAAACTGCATCCTCGTCTACCAAAAGTGTCATATTCATGCTTAAAACGCGTTTGGCACAAATCCATGTGCGGGTTCTAAAAAGAGCAGCATTGGCATGCTTTTCACGTCGTTTGGTAGAAATCCACACGCGCGTTCTGCCAAAAGCACCATTTGCATGCATATCGTGTGGTTTTGCAGAAAACTGCATCCTCGTCTACCAAAAGTGTCATATTCATGCTTGAAACGCGTTTTGGCACAAATCCATGTGCGGGTGCTAAAAAGAGCAGCATTGGCATGCTTTTCACGTCGTTTGGTAGAAATCCACACGGGCGTTCTGCCAAAAGCACCATTTGCATGCATATCGTGTGGTTTTGCAGAAAACTGCATCCTCGTCTACCAAAAGTTGCGTATTCATGCTTAAAACGCGTTTTGGCACAAATCCATGTGCGGGTGCTAAAAAGAGCAGCATTGGCATGCTTTTCACGTCGTTTGGTAGAAATCCACACGCGCGTTCTGCCAAAAGCACCATTTGCATGAATATCGTGTGGTTCTGCAGAAAACTGCATTCTCGTCTACCAAAAGTGTCATATTCATGCTTAAAACGCGTTTTGGCACAAATCCATGTGCGGGTTCTAAAAAGAACAGCATTGGCATGCTTTTCACGTCGTTTGGTAGAAATCCACACGCGCGTTCTGCCAAAAGCACCATTTGCATGCATATCGTGTGGTTTTGCAGAAAACTGCATCCTCGTCTACCAAAAGTGTCATATTCATGCTTAAAACGCGTTTTGGCACAAATCCATGTGCGGGTTCTAAAAGAGCAGCATTGGCATGCTTTTCACGTCGTTTGGTAGAAATCCACACGCGCATACTGCCAAAAGCACCATTTGCATGCATATCGTGTGGTTTTGCAGAAAACTGCATCCTCGTCTACCAAAAGTGTCATATTCATGCTTAAAACGGGTTTTGGCACAAATCCATGTGCGGGTTCTAAAAGGAGCAGCATTGGCATGCTTTTCACGTCGTTTGGAAGAAATCCACACGCGCGTTCTGCCAAAAGCGTCATTTGCATGCATATCGTGTGGTTTTGCAGAAAACTGCATCCTCGTCTACCAAAAGTTGCATATTCATGCTTAAAACGCGTTTTGGCACAAATCCATGTGCGGGTGCTAAAAAGAGCAGCATTGGCATGCTTTTCACGTCGTTTGGTAGAAATCCACACGGGCGTTCTGCCAAAAGCACCATTTGCATGCATATCGTGTGGTTGTGCAGAAAACTGCATACTCGTCTACCAAAAGTGTCATATTCATGCTTAAAACGCGTTTTGGCACAAATCGATGTGCGGGTTCTAAAAAGAGCAGCATTGGCATGCTTTTCACATCGTTTGGTAGCAATCCACACGCGCGTTCTGACAAAAGCACCATTTGCATGCATATCGTGTAGTTTTGCAGAAAACTGCATACTCGTCTACCAAAAGTGTCATATTCATGCTTAAAACGCGTTTTGGCACAAATCCATGTGCGGGTTCTAAAAAGAGCAGCATTGGCATGCTTTTCACGTCGTTTGGTAGAAATCCACACGCGCGTTCTGCCAAAAGCACCATTTGCATGCATATCGTGTGGTTTTGCAGAAAACTGCATCCTCGTCTACCAAAAGTTGCGTATTCATGCTTAAAACGCGTTTTGGCACAAATCCATGTGCGGGTGCTAAAAAGAGCAGCATTGGCATGCTTTTCACGTCGTTTGGTAGAAATCCACACGGGCGTTCTGCCAAAAGCACCATTTGCATGCATATCGTGTGGTTGTGCAGAAATCTGCATACTCGTCTACCAAAAGTGTCATATTCATGCTTAAAACGCGTTTTGGCACAAATCGATGTGCGGGTTCTAAAAAGAGCAGCATTGGCATGCTTTTCACGTCGTTTGGTAGAAATCCACACGCGCGTTCTGCCAAAAGCGTCATTTGCATGCATATCGTGTGGTTTTGCAGAAAACTGCATCCTCGTCTACCAAAAGTTGCGTATTCATGCTTAAAACGCGTTTCGGCACAAATCCATGTGCGGGTGCTAAAAGAGCAGCACACGTCGTTTGGTAGAAATCCACACGCGCGTTCTGCCAAAAGCACCATTTGCATGCATATCGTGTAGTTTTGCAGAAAACTGCATACTCGTCTACCAAAAGTGTCATATTCATGCTTAAAACGCGTTTTGGCACAAATCCGTGTGCGGGTTCTAAAAAGAGCAGCATTGGCATGCTTTTCACGTCGTTTGGTAGAAATCCACACGCGCGTTCTGCCAAAAGCACCATTTGCATGCATATCGTGTAGTTTTGCAGAAAACTGCATACTCGTCTACCAAAAGTGTCATATTCATGCTTAAAACGCGTTTTGGCACAAATCCATGTGCGGGTTCTAAAAAGAGCAGCATTGGCATGCTTTTCACGTCGTTTGGTAGAAATCCACACGCGCGTTCTGCCAAAAGCACCATTTGCATGCATATCGTGTGGTTCTGCAGAAAACTGCATTCTCGTCTACCAAAAGTGTCATATTCATGCTTAAAACGCGTTTTGGCACAAATCCATGTGCGGGTTCTAAAAGAACAGCATTGGCATGCTTTTCACGTCGTTTGGTAGAAATCCACACGCGCGTTCTGCCAAAAGCACCATTTGCATGCATATCGTGTGGTTTTGCAGAAAACTGCATCCTCGTCTACCAAAAGTGTCATATTCATGCTTAAAACGCGTTTTGGCACAAATCGATGTGCGGGTTCTAAAAAGAGCAGCATTGGCATGCTTTTCACGTCGTTTGGTAGCAATCCACACGCGCGTTCTGCCAAAAGCACCATTTGCATGCATATCGTGTGGTTTTGCAGAAAACTGCATCCTCGTCTACCAAAAGTTGCGTATTCATGCTTAAAACGCGTTTTGGCACAAATCGATGTGCGGGTTCTAAAAACAGCAGCATTGGCATGCTTTTCACGTCGTTTGGTAGAAATCCACACGCGCGTTCTGCCAAAAGCGTCATTTGCATGCATAACGTGTGGTTTTGCAGAAAACTGCATTCTCGTCCACCAAAAGTTGCATATTCATGCTTAAAACGCGTTTTGGCACAAATCCATGTGCGGGTGCTAAAATGAGCAGCATCGGCATGCTTTTCACGCCGTTTGGTAGAAATCCACACGCGCGTTCTGCCAAAAGCACCATTTGCATGCATATCGTGTGGTTGTGCAGAAAACTGCATACTCGTCTACCAAAAGTTGCGTATTCATGCCTAAAACGCGTTTTGGCACAAATCCATGTGCGGGTGCTAAAAAGAGCAGCATTGGCATGCTTTTCACGTCGTTTGGTAGAAATCCACACGCGCGTTCTGCCAAAAGCACCATTTGCATGCATATCGTGTGGTTTTGCAGAAAACTGCATCCTCGTCTACCAAAAGTGTCATATTCATGCTTAAAACGCGTTTTGGCACAAATCCATGTGCGGGTTCTAAAAAGAGCAGCATTGGCATGCTTTTCACGTCGTTTGGTAGAAATCCACACGCGGGTTCTGCCAAAGCACCATTTGCATGCATATCGTGTGGTTTTGCAGAAAACTGCATCCTCGTCTACCAAAAGTGTCATATTCATGCTTAAAACGCGTTTTGGCACGAATCCATGTGCGGGTGCTAAAAAGAGCAGCATTGGCATGCTTTTCACGTCGTTTGGTAGAAATCCACACGGGCGTTCTGCCAAAAGCACCATTTGCATGCATATCGTGTGGTTTTGCAGAAAACTGCATCCTCGTCTACCAAAAGTTGCGTATTCATGCTTAAAACGCGTTTTGGCACAAATCTATGTGCGGGTGCTAAAAAGAGCAGCATTGGCATGCTTTTCACGTCGTTTGGTAGAAATCCACACGCGCGTTCTGCCAAAAGCACCATTTGCATGAATATCGTGTGGTTCTGCAGAAAACTGCATTCTCGTCTACCAAAAGTGTCATATTCATGCTTAAAACGCGTTTTGGCACAAATCCATGTGCGGGTTCTAAAAAGAACAGCATTGGCATGCTTTTCACGTCGTTTGGTAGAATCCACACGCGCGTTCTGCCAAAAGCACCATTTGCATGCATATCGTGTGGTTTTGCAGAAAACTGCATCCTCGTCTACCAAAAGTGTCATATTCATGCTTAAAACGCGTTTTGGCACAAATCCATGTGCGGGTTCTAAAAAGAGCAGCATTGGCATGCTTTTCACGTCGTTTGGTAGAAATCCACACGCGCATACTGCCAAAAGCACCATTTGCATGCATATCGTGTGGTTTTGCAGAAAACTGCATCCTCGTCTACCAAAAAGTGTCATATTCATGCTTAAAACGGGTTTTGGCACAAATCCATGTGCGGGTTCTAAAAGGAGCAGCATTGGCATGCTTTTCACGTCGTTTGGTAGAAATCCACACGCGCGTTCTGCCAAAAGCGTCATTTGCATGCATATCGTGTGGTTTTGCAGAAAACTGCATCCTCGTCTACCAAAAGTGTCATATTCATGCTTAAAACGCGTTTTGGCACAAATCCATGTGCGGGTTCTAAAAAGAGCAGCATTGGCATGCTTTTCACGTCGTTTGGTAGAAATCCACACGCGCGTTCTGCCAAAAGCACCATTTGCATGCATATCGTGTGGTTTTGCAGAAAACTGCATCCTCGTCTACCAAAAGTGTCATATTCATGCTTAAAACGCGTTTTGGCACGAATCCATGTGCGGGTGCTAAAAAGAGCAGCATTGGCATGCTTTTCACGTCGTTTGGTAGAAATCCACACGGGCGTTCTGCCAAAAGCACCATTTGCATGCATATCGTGTGGTTTTGCAGAAAACTGCATCCTCGTCTACCAAAAGTTGCGTATTCATGCTTAAAACGCGTTTTGGCACAAATCTATGTGCGGGTGCTAAAAAGAGCAGCATTGGCATGCTTTTCACGTCGTTTGGTAGAAATCCACACGCGCATACTGCCAAAAGCACCATTTGCATGCATATCGTGTGGTTTTGCAGAAAACTGCATCCTCGTCTACCAAAAGTGTCATATTCATGCTTAAAACGGGTTTTGGCACAAATCCATGTGCGGGTTCTAAAAGGAGCAGCATTGGCATGCTTTTCACGTCGTTTGGTAGAAATCCACACGCGCGTTCTGCCAAAAGCGTCATTTGCATGCATATCGTGTGGTTTTGCAGAAAACTGCATCCTCGTCTACCAAAAGTTGCGTATTCATGCTTAAAACGCGTTTTGGCACAAATCCATGTGCGGGTGCTAAAAAGAGCAGCATTGGCATGCTTTTCACGTCGTTTGGTAGAATTCCACACGGGCGTTCTGCCAAAAGCACCATTTGCATGCATATCGTGTGGTTGTGCAGAAAACTGCATACTCGTCTACCAAAAGTGTCATATTCATGCTTAAAACGCGTTTTGGCACAAATCGATGTGCGGGTTCTAAAAAGAGCAGCATTGGCATGCTTTTCACGTCGTTTGGTAGCAATCCACACGCGCGTTCTGCCAAAAGCACCATTTGCATGCATATCGTGTGGTTTTGCAGAAAACTGCATCCTCGTCCACCAAAAGTTGCATATTCATGCTTAAAACGCGTTTTGGCACAAATCCATGTGCGGGTGCTAAAATGAGCAGCATCGGCATGCTTTTCACGCCGTTTGGTAGAAATCCACACGCGCGTTCTGCCAAAAGCACCATTTGCATGCATATCGTGTGGTTTTGCAGAAAACTGCATCCTCGTCTACCAAAAGTTGCGTATTCATGCTTAAAACGCGTTTTGGCAAAAATCCATGTGCGGGTGCTAAAAAGAGCAGCATTGGCATGCTTTTCACGTCGTTTGGTAGAAATCCCACACGCGCGTTCTGCCAAAAGCACCATTTGCATGCATATCGTGTAGTTTTGCAGAAAACTGCATACTCGTCTACCAAAAGTGTCATATTCATGCTTGAAACGCGTTTTGGCACAAATCGATGTGCGGGTTCTAAAAAGAGCAGCATTGGCATGCTTTTCACGTCG
Source organism: Dermacentor albipictus (assembly GCF_038994185.2). NCBI lineage: Eukaryota > Metazoa > Arthropoda > Arachnida > Ixodida > Ixodidae > Dermacentor > Dermacentor albipictus. The sequence goes on along the minus strand of NW_027225823.1, from coordinate 42,622 downwards.
TTTGGTAGAAATCCACACGCGCGTTCTGCCAAAAGCACCATTTGCATGCATATCGTGTGGTTTTGCAGAAAACTGCATCCTCGTCTACCAAAAGTGTCATATTCATGCTTAAAACGCATTTTGGCACAAATCCATGTGCGGGTTCTAAAAAGAGCAGCATTGGCATGCTTTTCACGTCGTTTGGTAGAAATCCACACGCGCGTTCTGCCAAAAGCACCATTTGCATGCATATCGTGTGGTTTTGCAGAAAACTGCATCCTCGTCTACCAAAAGTGTCATATTCATGCTTAAAACGCGTTTTGGCACAAATCCATGTGCGGGTTCTAAAAAGAGCAGCATTGGCATGCTTTTCACGTCGTTTGGTAGAAATCCACACGCGCGTGCTGCCAAAAGCACCATTTGCATGCATATCGTGTGGTTTTGCAGAAAACTGCATCCTCGTCTACCAAAAGTGTCACATTCATGCTTAAAACGCGTTTTGGCACAAATCCATGTGCGGGTTCTAAAAAGAGCAGCATTGGCATGCTTTTCACGTCGTTTGGTAGAAATCCACACGCGCGTTCTGCCAAAAGCACCATTTGCATGCATATCGTGTGGTTTTGCAGAAAACTGCATCCTCGTCTACCAAAAGTGTCATATTCATGCTTAAAACGCGTTTTGGCACAAATCCATGTGCGGGTTCTAAAAAGAGCAGCATTGGCATGCTTTTCACGTCGTTTGGTAGAAATCCACACGCGCGTTCTGCCAAAAGCACCATGTGCATGCATATCGTGTAGTTTTGCAGAAACTGCATACTCGTCTACCAAAAGTGTCATATTCATGCTTAAAACGCGTTTTGGCACAAATCGATGTGCGGGTTCTAAAAAGAGCAGCATTGCATGCTTTTCACGTCGTTTGGTAGAAATCCACACGCGCGTTCTGCCAAAAGCACCATTTGCATGCATATCGTGTAGTTTTGCAGAAAACTGCATACTCGTCTACCAAAAGTGTCATATTCATGCTTAAAACGCGTTTTGGCACAAATCCATGTGCGGGTTCTAAAAAGAGCAGCATTGGCATGCTTTTCACGTCGTTTGGTAGAAATCCACACGCGCGTTCTGCCAAAAGCACCATTTGCATGCATATCGTGTAGTTTTGCAGAAAACTGCATACTCGTCTACCAAAAGTGTCATATTCATGCTTAAAACGCGTTTTGGCACAAATCCGTGTGCGGTTCTAAAAAGAGCAGCATTGACATGCTTTTCACGTCGTTTGGTAGAAATCCACACGCGCGCTCTGCCAAAAGCACCATTTGCATGCATATCGTGTGGTTTTGCAGAAAACTGCATCCTCGTCTACCAAAAGTTGCGTATTCATGCTTAAAACGCGTTTTGGCACAAATCCATGTGCGGGTGCTAAAAAGTGCAGCATTGGCATGCTTTTCACGTCGTTTGGTAGAAATCCACACGTGCGTTCTGCCAAAAGCACCATTTGCATGCATATCGTGTGGTTGTGCAGAAAACTGCATACTCGTCTACCAAAAGTGTCATATTCATGCTTAAAACGCGTTTTGGCACAAATCGATGTGCGGGTTCTAAAAAGAGCAGCATTGGCATGCTTTTCACGTCGTTTGGTAGAAATCCACACGCGCGTTCTGCCAAAAGCGTCATTTGCATGCATATCGTGTGGTTTTGCAGAAAACTGCATCCTCGTCTACCAAAAGTGTCACATTCATGCTTAAAACGCGTTTTGGCACAAATCCATGTGCGGGTTCTAAAAAGAGCAGCATTGGCATGCTTTTCACGTCGTTTGGTAGAAATCCACACGCGCGTTCTGCCAAAAGCACCATTTGCATGCATATCGTGTGGTTTTGCAGAAAACTGCATCCTCGTCTACCAAAAGTGTCATATTCATGCTTAAAACGCGTTTTGGCACAAATCCATGTGCGGGTTCTAAAAAGAGCAGCATTGGCATGCTTTTCACGTCGTTTGGTAGAAATCCACACGCGCGTTCTGCCAAAAGCACCATGTGCATGCATATCGTGTAGTTTTGCAGAAAACTGCATACTCGTCTACCAAAAGTGTCATATTCATGCTTAAAACGCGTTTTGGCACAAATCGATGTGCGGGTTCTAAAAAGAGCAGCATTGGCATGCTTTTCACGTCGTTTGGTAGAAATCCACACGCGCGTTCTGCCAAAAGCACCATTTGCATGCATATCGTGTAGTTTTGCAGAAAACTGCATACTCGTCTACCAAAAGTGTCATATTCATGCTTAAAACGCGTTTTGGCACAAATCCATGTGCGGGTTCTAAAAAGAGCAGCATTGGCATGCTTTTCACGTCGTTTGGTAGAAATCCACACGCGCGTTCTGCCAAAAGCACCATTTGCATGCATATCGTGTAGTTTTGCAGAAAACTGCATACTCGTCTACCAAAAGTGTCATATTCATGCTTAAAACGCGTTTTGGCACAAATCCGTGTGCGGGTTCTAAAAAGAGCAGCATTGACATGCTTTTCACGTCGTTTGGTAGAAATCCACACGCGCGCTCTGCCAAAAGCACCATTTGCATGCATATCGTGTGGTTTTGCAGAAAACTGCATCCTCGTCTACCAAAAGTTGCGTATTCATGCTTAAAACGCGTTTTGGCACAAATCCATGTGCGGGTGCTAAAAAGTGCAGCATTGGCATGCTTTTCACGTCGTTTGGTAGAAATCCACACGTGCGTTCTGCCAAAAGCACCATTTGCATGCATATCGTGTGGTTGTGCAGAAAACTGCATACTCGTCTACCAAAAGTGTCATATTCATGCTTAAAACGCGTTTTGGCACAAATCGATGTGCGGGTTCTAAAAAGAGCAGCATTGGCATGCTTTTCACGTCGTTTGGTAGAAATCCACACGCGCGTTCTGCCAAAAGCGTCATTTGCATGCATATCGTGTGGTTTTGCAGAAAACTGCATCCTCGTCTACCAAAAGTTGCGTATTCATGCTTAAAACGCGTTTTGGCACAAATCCATGTGCGGGTGCTAAAAAGAGCAGCATTGGCATGCTTTTCACGTCGTTTGGTAGAAATCCACACGCGCGTTCTGCCAAAAGCACCATTTGCATGCATATCGTGTGGTTTTGCAGAAAACTGCATACTCGTCTACCAAAAGTGTCATATTCATGCTTAAAACGCGTTTTGGCACAAATCCATGTGCGGGTTCTAAAAAGAGCAGCATTGGCATGCTTTTCACGTCGTTTGGTAGAAATCCACACGCGCGTTCTGCCAAAAGCACCATTTGCATGCATGTCGTGTGGTTTTGCAGAAAACTGCATCCTCGTCTACCAAAAGTGTCATATTCATGCTTAAAACGCGTTTTGGCACAAATCCGTGTGCGGGTTCTAAAAAGAGCAGCATTGACATGCTTTTCACGTCGTTTGGTAGAAATCCACACGCGCGTTCTGCCAAAAGCACCATTTGCATGCATATCGTGTGGTTCTGCAGAAAACTGCATTCTCGTCTACCAAAAGTGTCATATTCATGCTTAAAACGCGTTTTGGCACAAATCCATGTGCGGGTTCTAAAAAGAACAGCATTGGCATGCTTTTCACGTCGTTTGGTAGAAATCCACACGCGCGTTCTGCCAAAAGCACCATTTGCATGCATATCGTGTGGTTTTGCAGAAAACTGCATCCTCGTCTACCAAAAGTGTCATATTCATGCTTAAAACGCGTTTTGGCACAAATCCATGTGCGGGTTCTAAAAAGAGCAGCATTGGCATGCTTTTCACGTCGTTTGGTAGAAATCCACACGCGCGTGCTGCCAAAAGCACCATTTGCATGCATATCGTGTGGTTTTGCAGAAAACTGCATCCTCGTCTACCAAAAGTGTCATATTCATGCTTAAAACGCGTTTTGGCACAAATCCATGTGCGGGTTCTAAAAAGAGCAGCATTGGCATGCTTTTCACGTCGTTTGGTAGCAATCCACACGCGCGTTCTGCCAAAAGCACCATTTGCATGCATATCGTGTAGTTTTGCAGAAAACTGCATACTCGTCTACCAAAAGTGTCATATTCATGCTTAAAACGCGTTTTGGCACAAATCCATGTGCGGGTTCTAAAAAGAGCAGCATTGGCATGCTTTTCACGTCGTTTGGTAGAAATCCACACGCGCGTTCTGCCAAAAGCACCATTTGCATGCATATCGTGTGGTTTTGCAGAAAACTGCATCCTCGTCTACCAAAAGTTGCGTATTCATGCTTAAAACGCGTTTTGGCACAAATCCATGTGCGGGTGCTAAAAAGAGCAGCATTGGCATGCTTTTCACGTCGTTTGGTAGAAATCCACACGGGCGTTCTGCCAAAAGCACCATTTGCATGCATATCGTGTGGTTGTGCAGAAAACTGCATACTCGTCTACCAAAAGTGTCATATTCATGCTTAAAACGCGTTTTGGCACAAATCGATGTGCGGGTTCTAAAAAGAGCAGCATTGGCATGCTTTTCACGTCGTTTGGTAGAAATCCACACGCGCGTTCTGCCAAAAGCGTCATTTGCATGCATATCGTGTGGTTTTGCAGAAAACTGCATCCTCGTCTACCAAAAGTTGCGTATTCATGCTTAAAACGCGTTTTGGCACAAATCCATGTGCGGGTGCTAAAAAGAGCAGCATTGGCATGCTTTTCACGTCATTTGGTAGAAATCCACACGCGCGTTCTGCCAAAAGCACCATTTGCATGCATATCGTGTAGTTTTGCAGAAAACTGCATACTCGTCTACCAAAAGTGTCATATTCATGCTTAAAACGCGTTTTGGCACAAATCCGTGTGCGGGTTCTAAAAAGAGCAGCATTGGCATGCTTTTCACGTCGTTTGGTAGAAATCCACACGCGCGTTCTGCCAAAAGCACCATTTGCATGCATATCGTGTAGTTTTGCAGAAAACTGCATACTCGTCTACCAAAAGTGTCATATTCATGCTTAAAACGCGTTTTGGCACAAATCCATGTGCGGGTTCTAAAAAGAGCAGCATTGGCATGCATTTCACGTCGTTTGGTAGAAATCCACACGCGCGTTCTGCCAAAAGCACCATTTGCATGCATATCGTGTGGTTTTGCAGAAAACTGCATCCTCGTCTACCAAAAGTTGCGTATTCATGCTTAAAACGCGTTTTGGCGCAAATCCATGTGCGGGTGCTAAAAAGAGCAGCATTGGCATGCTTTTCACGTCGTTTGGTAGAATTCCACACGGGCGTTCTGCCAAAAGCACCATTTGCATGCATATCGTGTGGTTGTGCAGAAAACTGCATACTCGTCTACCAAAAGTGTCATATTCATGCTTAAAACGCGTTTTGGCACAAATCGATGTGCGGGTTCTAAAAAGAGCAGCATTGGCATGCTTTTCACGTCGTTTGGTAGCAATCCACACGCGCGTTCTGCCAAAAGCACCATTTGCATGCATATCGTGTGGTTTTGCAGAAAACTGCATCCTCGTCCACCAAAAGTTGCATATTCATGCTTAAAACGCATTTTGGCACAAATCCATGTGCGGGTGCTAAAATGAGCAGCATCGGCATGCTTTTCACGCCGTTTGGTAGAAATCCACACGCGCGTTCTGCCAAAAGCACCATTTGCATGCATATCGTGTGGTTTTGCAGAAAACTGCATCCTCGTCTACCAAAAGTTGCGTATTCATGCTTAAAACGCGTTTTGGCACAAATCCATGTGCGGGTGCTAAAAAGAGCAGCATTGGCATGCTTTTCACGTCGTTTGGTAGAAATCCACACGCGCGTTCTGCCAAAAGCACCATTTGCATGCATATCGTGTAGTTTTGCAGAAAACTGCATACTCGTCTACCAAAAGTGTCATATTCATGCTTAAAACGCGTTTTGGCACAAATCGATGTGCGGGTTCTAAAAAGAGCAGCATTGGCATGCTTTTCACGTCGTTTGGTAGCAATCCACACGCGCGTTCTGCCAAAAGCACCATTTGCATGCATATCGTGTGGTTTTGCAGAAAACTGCATCCTCGTCCACCAAAAGTTGCATATTCATGCTTAAAACGCGTTTTGGCACAAATCCATGTGCGGGTGCTAAAATGAGCAGCATCGGCATGCTTTTCACGTCGTTTGGTAGAAATCCACACGCGTGTTCTGCCAAAAGCACCATTTGCATGCATATCGTGTGGTTTTGCAGAAAACTGCATCCTCGTCTACCAAAAGTTGCAAATTCATGCTTAAAACGCGTTTTGGCACAAATCCATGTGCGGGTGCTAAAATGAGCAGCATCGGCATGCTTTTCACGTCGCTTGGTAGAAATCCACACGCGCGTTCTGCCAAAAGCGTCATTTGCATGCATATCGTGTGGTTTTGCAGAAAACTGCATCCTCGTCTACCAAAAGTTGCGTATTCATGCTTAAAACGCGTTTTGGCACAAATCCATGTGCGGGTGCTAAAAAGAGCAGCATTGGCATGCTTTTCACGTCGTTTGGTAGAAATCCACACGCGCGTTCTGCCAAAAGCACCATTTGCATGCATATCGTGTAGTTTTGCAGAAAACTGCATACTCGTCTACCAAAAGTGTCATATTCATGCTTAAAACGCGTTTTGGCACAAATCCATGTGCGGGTTCTAAAAAGAGCAGCATTGGCATGCTTTTCACGTCGTTTGGTAGAAATCCACACGCGCGTTCTGCCAAAAGCACCATTTGCATGCATATCGTGTAGTTTTGCAGAAAACTGCATACTCGTCTACCAAAAGTGTCATATTCATGCTTAAAACGCGTTTTGGCACAAATCCATGTGCGGGTTCTAAAAAGAGCAGCATTGGCATGCTTTTCACGTCGTTTGGTAGAAATCCACACGCGCGTTCTGCCAAAAGCACCATTTGCATGCATATCGTGTAGTTTTGCAGAAAACTGCATACTCGTCTACCAAAAGTGTCATATTCATGCTTAAAACGCGTTTTGGCACAAATCCGTGTGCGGGTTCTAAAAAGAGCAGCATTGACATGCTTTTCACGTCGTTTGGTAGAAATCCACACGCGCGTTCTGCCAAAGCACCATTTGCATGCATATCGTGTGGTTTTGCAGAAAACTGCATCCTCGTCTACCAAAAGTTGCGTATTCATGCTTAAAACGCGTTTTGGCGCAAATCCATGTGCGGGTGCTAAAAAGAGCAGCATTGGCATGCTTTTCACGTCGTTTCGTAGAAATCCACACGCGCGTTCTGCCAAAAGCACCATTTGCATGCATATCGTGTGGTTTTGCAGAAAACTGCATCCTCGTCTACCAAAAGTGTCATATTCATGCTTAAAACGCGTTTTGGCACAAATCCATGTGCGGGTTCTAAAAAGAGCAGCATTGGCATGCTTTTCACGTCGTTTGGTAGAAATCCACACGCGCGTTCTGCCAAAAGCACCATTTGCATGCATATCGTGTGGTTATGCAGAAAACTGCATCCTCGTCTACCAAAAGTGTCATATTCATGCTTAAAACGCGTTTTGGCACAAATCCATGTGCGGGTTCTAAAAAGAGCAGCATTGGCATGCTTTTCACGTCGTTTGGTAGAAATCCACACGCGCGTTCTGCCAAAAGCACCATTTGCATGCATATCGTGTGGTTTTGCAGAAAACTGCATCCTCGTCTACCAAAAGTGTCATATTCATGCTTAAAACGCGTTTTGGCACAAATCCATGTGCGGGTTCTAAAAAGAGCAGCATTGGCATGCTTTTCACGTCGTTTGGTAGAAATCCACACGAGCGTTCTGCCAAAAGCACCATGTGCATGCATATCGTGTAGTTTTGCAGAAAACTGCATACTCGTCTACCAAAAGTGTCATATTCATGCTTAAAACGCGTTTTGGCACAAATCGATGTGCGGGTTCTAAAAAGAGCAGCATTGGCATGCTTTTCACGTCGTTTGGTAGAAATCCACACGCGCGTTCTGCCAAAAGCACCATTTGCATGCATATCGTGTAGTTTTGCAGAAAACTGCATACTCGTCTACCAAAAGTGTCATATTCATGCTTAAAACGCGTTTTGGCACAAATCCATGTGCGGGTTCTAAAAAGAGCAGCATTGGCATGCTTTTCACGTCGTTTGGTAGAAATCCACACGCGCGTTCTGCCAAAAGCACCATTTGCATGCATATCGTGTAGTTTTGCAGAAAACTGCATACTCGTCTACCAAAAGTGTCATATTCATGCTTAAAACGCGTTTTGGCACAAATCCGTGTGCGGGTTCTAAAAAGAGCAGCATTGACATGCTTTTCACGTCGTTTGGTAGAAATCCACACGCGCGCTCTGCCAAAAGCACCATTTGCATGCATATCGTGTGGTTTTGCAGAAAACTGCATCCTCGTCTACCAAAAGTTGCGTATTCATGCTTAAAACGCGTTTTGGCACAAATCCATGTGCGGGTGCTAAAAAGTGCAGCATTGGCATGCTTTTCACGTCGTTTGGTAGAAATCCACACGTGCGTTCTGCCAAAAGCACCATTTGCATGCATATCGTGTGGTTGTGCAGAAAACTGCATACTCGTCTACCAAAAGTGTCATATTCATGCTTAAAACGCGTTTTGGCACAAATCGATGTGCGGGTTCTAAAAAGAGCAGCATTGGCATGCTTTTCACGTCGTTTGGTAGAAATCCACACGCGCGTTCTGCCAAAAGCGTCATTTGCATGCATATCGTGTGGTTTTGCAGAAAACTGCATCCTCGTCTACCAAAAGTTGCGTATTCATGCTTAAAACGCGTTTTGGCACAAATCCAAGTGCGGGTGCTAAAAAGAGCAGCATTGGCATGCTTTTCGCGTCGTTTGGTAGAAATCCACACGCGCGTTCTGCCAAAAGCACCATTTGCATGCATATCGTGTGGTTTTGCAGAAAACTGCATACTCGTCTACCAAAAGTGTCATATTCATGCTTAAAACGCGTTTTGGCACAAATCCATGTGCGGGTTCTAAAAAGAGCAGCATTGGCATGCTTTTCACGTCGTTTGGTAGAAATCCACACGCGCGTTCTGCCAAAAGCACCATTTGCATGCATGTCGTGTGGTTTTGCAGAAAACTGCATCCTCGTCTACCAAAAGTGTCATATTCATGCTTAAAACGCGTTTTGGCACAAATCCGTGTGCGGGTTCTAAAAAGAGCAGCATTGACATGCTTTTCACGTCGTTTGGTAGAAATCCACACGCGCGTTCTGCCAAAAGCACCATTTGCATGCATATCGTGTGGTTTTGCAGAAAACTGCATCCTCGTCTACCAAAAGTTGCGTATTCATGCTTAAAACGCGTTTTGGCACAAATCCATGTGCGGGTGCTAAAAAGAGCAGCATTGGCATGCTTTTCACGTCGTTTGGTAGAAATCCACACGCGCGTTCTGCCAAAAGCACCATTTGCATGCATATCGTGTAGTTTTGCAGAAAACTGCATACTCGTCTACCAAAAGTGTCATATTCATGCTTAAAACGCGTTTTGGCACAAATCCATGTGCGGGTTCTAAAAAGAGCAGCATTGGCATGCTTTTCACGTCGTTTGGTAGAAATCCACACGCGCGTTCTGCCAAAAGCACCATTTGCATGCATATCGTGTGGTTTTGCAGAAAACTGCATCCTCGTCTACCAAAAGTTGCGTATTCATGCTTAAAACGCGTTTTGGCACAAATCCATGTGCGGGTTCTAAAAAGAGCAGCATTGGCATGCATTTCACGTCGTTTGGTAGAAATCCACACGCGCGTTCTGCCAAAGCACCATTTGCATGCATATCGTGTGGTTTTGCAGAAAACTGCATCCTCGTCTACCAAAAGTTGCGTATTCATGCTTAAAACGCGTTTTTGGCACAAATCCATGTGCGGGTGCTAAAAAGAGCAGCATTGGCATGCTTTTCACGTCGTTTGTAGAAATCCACACGCGCGTTCTGCCAAAAGCACCATTTGCATGCATATCGTGTAGTTTTGCAGAAAACTGCATACTCGTCTACCAAAAGTGTCATATTCATGCTTAAAACGCGTTTTGGCACAAATCCATGTGCGGGTTCTAAAAAGAGCAGCATTGGCATGCATTTCACGTCGTTTGGTAGAAATCCACACGCGCGTTCTGCCAAAGCAGCATTTGCATGCATATCGTGCGGTTTTGCAGAAAACTGCATCCTCGTCTACCAAAAGTTGTGTATTCATGCCTAAAACGCGTTTTTGGCACAAATCCATGTGCGGGTGCTAAAAAGAGCAGCATTGGCATGCTTTTCACGTCGTTTGTAGAAATCCACACGCGCGTTCTGCCAAAAGCACCATTTGCATGCATATCGTGTGGTTTTGCAGAAAACTGCATCCTCGTCTACCAAAAGTGTCATATTCATGCTTAAAACGCGTTTTGGCACAAATCCATGTGCGGGTTCTAAAAAGAGCAGCATTGGCATGCTTTTCACGTCGTTTGGTAGAAATCCACACGCGCGTTCTGCCAAAAGCACCATTTGCTTGCATATCGTGTGGTTTTGCAGAAAACTGCATCCTCGTCTACCAAAAGTGTCATATTCATGCTTAAAACGCGTTTTGGCACAAATCCATGTGCGGGTTCTAAAAAGAGCAGCATTGGCATGCTTTTCACGTCGTTTGGTAGAAATCCACACGCGCGTTCTGCCAAAAGCACCATTTGCATGCATATCGTGTGGTTTGCAGAAAACTGCATCCTTGTCTACCAAAGTGTCATATTCATGCTTAAAACGCGTTTTGGCACAAATCCATGTGCGGGTTCTAAAAAGAGCAGCATTGGCATGCTTTTCACGTCGTTTGGTAGAAATCCACATGCGCGTTCTGCCAAAGCACCATTTGCATGCATATCGTGTGGTTTTGCAGAAAACTGCATCCTCGTCTACCAAAAGTTGTCATATTCATGCTTAAAACGCGTTTTGGCACAAATCCATGTGCGGGTTCTAAAAAGAGCAGCATTGGCATGCTTTTCACGTCGTTTGGTAGAAATCCACACGCGCGTTCTGCCAAAAGCACCATTTGCATGCATATCATGTAGTTTTGCAGAAAACTGCATACTCGTCTACCAAAAGTGTCATATTCATGCTTAAAACGCGTTTTGGCACAAATCCATGTGCGGGTTCTAAAAAGAGCAGCATTGGCATGCATTTCACGTCGTTTAGTAGAAATCCACACGCGCGTTCTGCCAAAAGCACCATTTGCATGCATATCGTGTGGTTTTGCAGAAAACTGCATCCTCGTCTACCAAAGTGTCATATTCATGCTTAAAACGCGTTTTTGGCACAAATCGATGTGCGGGTTCTAAAAAGAGCAGCATTGGCATGCTTTTCACGTCGTTTGGTAGAAATCCACACGCGCGTTCTGCCAAAAGCGTCATTTGCATGCATATCGTGTGGTTTTGCAGAAAACTGCATCCTCGTCTACCAAAAGTTGCGTATTCATGCTTAAAACGCGTTTTGGCACAAATCCATGTGCGGGTGCTAAAAAGAGCAGCATTGGCATGCTTTTCACGTCGTTTGGTAGAAATCCACACGCGCGTTCTGCCAAAAGCACCATTTGCATGCATATCGTGTAGTTTTGCAGAAAACTGCATACTCGTCTACCAAAAGTGTCATATTCATGCTTAAAACGCGTTTTGGCACAAATCCGTGTGCGGGTTCTAAAAAGAGCAGCATTGACATGCTTTTCACGTCGTTTGGTAGAAATCCACACGCGCGTTCTGCCAAAAGCACCATTTGCATGCATATCGTGTGGTTTTGCAGAAAACTGCATACTCGTCTACCAAAAGTGTCATATTCATGCTTAAAACGCGTTTTGGCACAAATCCATGTGCGGGTTCTAAAAAGAGCAGCATTGGCATGCTTTTCACGTCGTTTGGTAGAAATCCACACGCGCGTTCTGCCAAAAGCACCATTTGCATGCATATCGTGTGGTTTTGCAGAAAACTGCATCCTCGTCTACCAAAAGTGTCATATTCATGCTTAAAACGCGTTTTTGCACAAATCCATGTGCGGGTTCTAAAAAGAGCAGCATTGGCATGCTTTTCACGTCGTTTGGTAGAAATCCACACGCGCGTTCTGCCAAAAGCACCATTGCATGCATATCGTGTGGTTTTGCAGAAAACTGCATCCTCGTCTACCAAAAGTGTCATATTCATGCTTAAAACGCGTTTTGGCACAAATCCTTGTGCGGGTTCTAAAAAGAGCAGCATTGGCATGCTTTTCACGTCGTTTGGTAGAAATCCACACGCGCGTTCTGCCAAAAGCACCATTTGCATGCATATCGTGTAGTTTGCAGAAAACTGCATACTCGTCTACCAAAAGTGTCATATTCATGCTTAAAACGCGTTTTGGCACAAATCCATGTGCGGGTGCTAAAAAGAGCAGCATTGGCATGCTTTTCACGTCGTTTGGTAGAAATCCACACGCGCGTTCTGCCAAAAGCACCATTTGCATGCATATCGTGTAGTTTTGCAGAAAACTGCATACTCGTCTACCAAAAGTGTCATATTCATGCTTAAAACGCGTTTTTGGCACAAATCGATGTGCGGGTTCTAAAAAGAGCAGCATTGGCATGCTTTTCACGTCGTTTGGTAGCAATCCACACGCGCGTTCTGCCAAAAGCACCATTTGCATGCATATCGTGTGGTTTTGCAGAAAACTGCATCCTCGTCTACCAAAAGTTGCATATTCATGCTTTAAAACGCGTTTTGGAACAAATCCATGCGCGGGTGCTAAAATGAGCAGCATCGGCATGCTTTCACGTCGCTTGGTAGAAATCCACACGCGCGTTCTGCCAAAAGCGTCATTTGCATGCATATCGCGTGTTTTGCAGAAAACTGCATCCTCGTCTACCAAAAGTTGCGTATTCATGCTTAAAACGCGTTTTGGCACAAATCCATGTGCGGGTGCTAAAAAGAGCAGCATTGGAATGCTTTTCACGTCGTTTGGTAGAAATCCACACGCGCGTTCTGCCAAAAGCACCATTTGCATGCATATCGTGTAGTTTTGCAGAAAACTGCATACTCGTCTACCAAAAGTGTCATATTCATGCTTAAAACGCGTTTTGGCACAAATCCGTGTGCGGGTTCTAAAAAGAGCAGCATTGACATGCTTTTCACGTCGTTTGGTAGAAATCCACACGCGCGTTCTGCCAAAAGCACCATTTGCATGCATATCGTGTGGTTTTGCAGAAAACTGCATCCTCGTCTACCAAAAGTTGCGTATTCATGCTTAAAACGCGTTTTGGCACAAATCCATGTGCGGGTGCTAAAAAGAGCAGCATTGGCATGCTTTTCACGTCGTTTGGTAGAAATCCACACGCGCGTTCTGCCAAAAGCACCATTTGCATGCATATCGTGTAGTTTTGCAGAAAACTGCATACTCGTCTACCAAAAGTGTCATATTCATGCTTAAAACGCGTTTTGGCACAAATCCATGTGCGGGTTCTAAAAAGAGGCAGGCATTGGCATGCTTTTCACGTCGTTTGGTAGAAATCCACACGCGCGTTCTGCCAAAAGCACCATTTGCATGCATATCGTGTGGTTTTGCAGAAAACTGCATCCTCGTCTACCAAAAGTTGCGTATTCATGCTTAAAACGCGTTTTGGCACAAATCCATGTGCGGGTTCTAAAACGAGCAGCATTGGCATGCATTTCACGTCGTTTGGTAGAAATCCACACGGCGCGTTCTGCCAAAAGCACCATTTGCATGCATATCGTGTGTTTTGCAGAAAACTGCATCCTCGTCTACCGAAGAAGTTGCGTATTCATGCTTAAAACGCGTTTTGGCACAAATCCATGTGCGGGTGCTAAAAAGAGCAGCATTGGCATGCTTTTCACGTCGTTTGGTAGAAATCCACACGCGCGTTCTGCCAAAAGCACCATTTGCATGCATATCGTGTAGTTTTGCAGAAAACTGCATACTCGTCTACCAAAAGTGTCATATTCATGCTTAAAACGCGTTTTGGCACAAATCCATGTGCGGGTTCTAAAAAGAGCAGCATTGGCATGCATTTCACGTCGTTTGGTAGAAATCCACACGCGCGTTCTGCCAAAAGCAGCATTTGCATGCATATCGTGCGGTTTTTGCAGAAAACTGCATCCTCGTCTACCAAAAGTTGTGTATTCATGCCTAAAACGCGTTTATGGCACAAATCATGTGCGGGTGCTAAAAAGAGCAGCATTGGCATGCTTTTCACGTCGTTTGTTAGAAATCCACACGCGCGTTCTGCCAAAAGCACCATTTGCATGCATATCGTGTGGTTTTGCAGAAAACTGCATCCTCGTCTACCAAAAGTGTCATATTCATGCTTAAAACGCGTTTTGGCACAAATCCATGTGCGGGTTCTAAAAAGAGCAGCATTGGCATGCTTTTCACGTCGTTTGGTAGAAATCCACACGCGCGTTCTGCCAAAAGCACCATTTGCTTGCATATCGTGTGGTTTTGCAGAAAACTGCATCCTCGTCTACCAAAAGTGTCATATTCATGCTTAAAACGCGTTTTGGCACAAATCCATGTGCGGGTTCTAAAAAGAGCAGCATTGGCATGCTTTTCACGTCGTTTGGTAGAAATCCACACGCGCGTTCTGCCAAAAGCACCATTTGCATGCATATCGTGTGGTTTTGCAGAAAACTGCATCCTTGTCTACCAAAAGTGTCATATTCATGCTTAAAACGCGTTTTGGCACAAATCCATGTGCGGGTTCTAAAAAGAGCAGCATTGGCATGCTTTTCACGTCGTTTGGTAGAAATCCACATGCGCGTTCTGCCAAAAGCACCATTTGCATGCATATCGTGTGGTTTTTGCAGAAAACTGCATCCTCGTCTACCAAAAGTGTCATATTCATGCTTAAAACGCGTTTTGGCACAAATCCATGTGCGGGTTCTAAAAAGAGCAGCATTGGCATGCTTTTCACGTCGTTTGGTAGAAATCCACACGCGCGTTCTGCCAAAAGCACCATTTGCATGCATATCATGTAGTTTTGCAGAAAACTGCATACTCGTCTACCAAAAGTGTCATATTCATGCTTAAAACGCGTTTTGGCACAAATCCATGTGCGGGTTCTAAAAGAGCAGCATTGGCATGCATTTCACGTCGTTTAGTAGAAATCCACACGCGCGTTCTGCCAAAAGCACCATTTGCATGCATATCGTGTGGTTTTGCAGAAAACTGCATCCTCGTCTACCAAAAGTGTCATATTCATGCTTAAAACGCGTTTTGGCACAAATCGATGTGCGGGTTCTAAAAAGAGCAGCATTGGCATGCTTTTCACGTCGTTTGGTAGAAATCCACACGCGCGTTCTGCCAAAAGCGTCATTTGCATGCATATCGTGTGGTTTTGCAGAAAACTGCATCCTCGTCTACCAAAAGTTGCGTATTCATGCTTAAAACGCGTTTTGGCACAAATCCATGTGCGGGTGCTAAAAAGAGCAGCATTGGCATGCTTTTCACGTCGTTTGGTAGAAATCCACACGCGCGTTCTGCCAAAAGCACCATTTGCATGCATATCGTGTAGTTTTGCAGAAAACTGCATACTCGTCTACCAAAAGTGTCATATTCATGCTTAAAACGCGTTTTGGCACAAATCCGTGTGCGGGTTCTAAAAAGAGCAGCATTGACATGCTTTTCACGTCGTTTGGTAGAAATCCACACGCGCGTTCTGCCAAAAGCACCATTTGCATGCATATCGTGTGGTTTTGCAGAAACTGCATACTCGTCTACCAAAAGTGTCATATTCATGCTTAAAACGCGTTTTGGCACAAATCCATGTGCGGGTTCTAAAAAGAGCAGCATTGGCATGCTTTTCACGTCGTTTGGTAGAAATCCACACGCGCGTTCTGCCAAAAGCACCATTTGCATGCATATCGTTGTGGTTTTGCAGAAAACTGCATCCTCGTCTACCAAAAGTGTCATATTCATGCCTTAAAACGCGTTTTTGCACAAATCCATGTGCGGGTTCTAAAAAGAGCAGCATTGGCATGCTTTTCACGTCGTTTGGTAGAAATCCACACGCGCGTTCTGCCAAAAGCACCATTTGCATGCATATCGTGTGGTTCTTGCAGAAAACTGCATCCTCGTCTACCAAAAGTGTCATATTCATGCTTAAAACGCGTTTTGGCACAAATCTTGTGCGGGTTCTAAAAAGAGCAGCATTGGCATGCTTTTCACGTCGTTTGTAGAAATCCACACGCGCGTTCTGCCAAAAGCACCTTTTGCATGCATATCGTGTAGTTTTGCAGAAAAACTGCATACTCGTCTACCAAAAGTGTCATATTCATGCTTAAAACGCGTTTTGGCACAAATCCATGTGCGGGTGCTAAAAAGAGCAGCATTGGCATGCTTTTCACGTCGTTGGTAGAAATCCACACGCGCGTTCTGCCAAAAGCACCATTTGCATGCATATCGTGTAGTTTTGCAGAAAACTGCATACTCGTCTACCAAAAGTGTCATATTCATGCTTAAAACGCGTTTTGGCACAAATCGATGTGCGGGTTCTAAAAGAGCAGCATTGGCATGCTTTTCACGTCGTTTGGTAGCAATCCACACGCGCGTTCTGCCAAAAGCACCATTTGCATGCATATCGTGTGGTTTTGCAGAAAACTGCATCCTCGTCTACCAAAAGTTGCATATTCATGCTTAAAACGCGTTTTGGAACAAATCCATGCGCGGGTGCTAAAATGAGCAGCATCGGCATGCTTTTCACGTCGCTTGGTAGAAATCCACACGCGCGTTCTGCCAAAAGCGTCATTTGCATGCATATCGCGTGGTTTGCAGAAAACTGCATCCTCGTCTACCAAAAGTTGCGTATTCATGCTTAAAACGCGTTTTTGGCACAAATCCATGTGCGGGTGCTAAAAAGAGCAGCATTGGAAAGCTTTTCACGTCGTTTGGTAGAAATCCACACGCGCGTTCTGCCAAAAGCACCATTTGCATGCATATCGTGTAGTTTTGCAGAAAACTGCATACTCGTCTACCAAAAGTGTCATATTCATGCTTTAAAACGCGTTTTGGCACAAATCCATGTGCGGGTTCTAAAAAGAGCAGCATTGGCATGCTTTTCACGTCGTTTGGTAGAAATCCACACGCGCGTTCTGCCAAAAGCACTATTTGCATGCATATCGTGTAGTTTTGCAGAAAACTGCATACTCGTCTACCAAAAGTGTCATATTCATGCTTAAAACGCGTTTTGGCACAAATCCATGTGCGGGTTCTAAAAAGAGCAGCATTGGCATGCTTTTCACGTCGTTTGGTAGAAATCCACACGCGCGTTCTGCCAAAAGCACCATTTGCATGCATATCGTGTAGTTTTGCAGAAAACTGCATACTCGTCTACCAAAAGTGTCATATTCATGCTTAAAACGCGTTTTGGCACAAATCCGTGTGCGGGTTCTAAAAAGAGCAGCATTGACATGCTTTTCACGTCGTTTGGTAGAAATCCACACGCGCGTTCTGCCAAAAGCACCATTTGCATGCATATCGTGTGGTTTTGCAGAAAACTGCATCCTCGTCTACCAAAAGTTGCGTATTCATGCTTAAAACGCGTTTTGGCACAAATTCATGTGCGGGTGCTAAAAAGAGCAGCATTGGCATGCTTTTCACGTCGTTTGGTAGAAATCCACACGGGCGTTCTGCCAAAAGCACCATTTGCATGCATATCGTGTGGTTGTGCAGAAAACTGCATACTCGTCTACCAAAAGTGTCATATTCATGCTTAAAACGCGTTTTGGCACAAATCGATGTGCGGGTTCTAAAAAGAGCAGCATTGGCATGCTTTTCACGTCGTTTGGTAGAAATCCACACGCGCGTTCTGCCAAAAGCGTCATTTGCTTGCATATCGTGTGGTTTTGCAGAAAACTGCATCCTCGTCTACCAAAAGTTGCGTATTCATGCTTAAAACGCGTTTTAGCACAAATCCATGTGCGGGTGCTCAAAAGAGCAGCATTGGCATGCTTTTCACGTCGTTTGGTATAAATCCACACGCGCGTTCTGCCAAAAGCACCATTTGCATGCATATCGTGTGGTTTTGCAGAAAACTGCATACTCGTCTACCAAAAGTGTCATATTCATGCTTAAAACGCGTTTTGGCACAAATCCATGTGCGGGTTCTAAAAAGAGCAGCATTGGCATGCTTTTCACGTCGTTTGGTAGAAATCCACACGCGCGTTCTGCCAAAAGCACCATTTGCATGCATATCGTGTGGTTTTGCAGAAAACTGCATCCTCGTCTACCAAAAGTGTCATATTCATGCTTAAAACGCGTTTTGGCACAAATCCATGTGCGGGTTCTAAAAAGAGCAGCATTGGCATGCTTTTCACGTCGTTTGGTAGAAATCCACACGCGCGTTCTGCCAAAAGCACCATTTGCATGCATATCGTGTGGTTTTGCAGAAAACTGCATCCTCGTCTACCAAAAGTTGCGTATTCATGCTTAAAACGCGTTTTGGCACAAATCCATGTGCGGGTGCTAAAAAGAGCAGCATTGGCATGCTTTTCACGTCGTTTGGTAGAAATCCACACGCGCGTTCTGCCAAAAGCACCATTTGCATGCATATCGTGTAGTTTTGCAGAAAACTGTATACTCGTCTACCAAAAGTGTCATATACATGCTTAAAACGCGTTTTGGCACAAATCCGTGTGCGGGTTCTAAAAAGAGCAGCATTGACATGCTTTTCACGTCGTTTGGTAGAAATCCACACGCGCGTTCTGCCAAAAGCACCATTTGCATGCATATCGTGTGGTTTTGCAGAAAACTGCATCCTCGTCTACCAAAAGTTGCGTATTCATGCTTAAAACGCGTTTTGGCACAAATCCATGTGCGGGTTCTAAAAAGAGCAGCATTGGCATGCTTTTCACGTCGTTTGGTAGAAATCCACACGCGCGTTCTGCCAAAAGCACCATTTGCATGCATATCGTGTGGTTTTGCAGAAAACTGCATCCTCGTCTACCAAAAGTTGCGTATTCATGCTTAAAACGCGTTTTGGCACAAATCCATGTGCGGGTGCTAAAAAGAGCAGCATTGGCATGCTTTTCACGTCGTTTGGTAGAAATCCACACGGGCGTTCTGCCAAAAGCACCATTTGCATGCATATCGTGTGGTTGTGCAGAAAACTGCATACTCGTCTACCAAAAGTGTCATATTCATGCTTAAAACGCGTTTTGGCACAAATCGATGTGCGGGTTCTAAAAAGAGCAGCATTGGCATGCTTTTCACGTCGTTTGGTAGAAATCCACACGCGCGTTCTGCCAAAAGCGTCATTTGTATGCATATCGTGTGGTTTTGCAGAAAACTGCATCCTCGTCTACCAAAAGTTGCGTATTCATGCTTAAAACGCGTTTTGGCACAAATCCATGTGCGGGTGCTAAAAAGAGCAGCATTGGCATGCTTTTCACGTCGTTTGGTAGAAATCCACACGCGCGTTCTGCCAAAAGCACCATTTGCATGCATATCGTGTAGTTTTGCAGAAAACTGCATACTCGTCTACCAAAAGTGTCATATTCATGCTTAAAACGCGTTTTGGCACAAATCCGTGTGCGGGTTCTAAAAAGAGCAGCATTGGCATGCTTTTCACGTCGTTTGGTAGAAATCCACACGCGCGTTCTGCCAAAAGCACCATTTGCATGCATATCGTGTAGTTTTGCAGAAAACTGCATACTCGTCTACCAAAAGTGTCATATTCATGCTTAAAACGCGTTTTGGCACAAATCCATGTGCGGGTTCTAAAAAGAGCAGCATTGGCATGCATTTCACGTCGTATGGTAGAAATCCACACGCGCGTTCTGCCAAAAGCACCATTTGCATGCATATCGTGTGGTTTTGCAGAAAACTGCATCCTCGTCTACCAAAAGTTGCGTATTCATGCTTAAAACGCGTTTTGGCACAAATCCATGTGCAGGTGCTAAAAAGAGCAGCATTGGCATGCTTTTCACGTCGTTTGGTAGAATTCCACACGGGCGTTCTGCCAAAAGCACCATTTGCATGCATATCGTGTGGTTGTGCAGAAAACTGCATACTCGTCTACCAAAAGTGTCATATTCATGCTTAAAACGCGTTTTGGCACAAATCGATGTGCGGGTTCTAAAAAGAGCAGCATTGGCATGCTTTTCACGTCGTTTGGTAGAAATCCACACGCGCGTTCTGCCAAAAGCACCATTTGCATGCATATCGTGTAGTTTTGCAGAAAACTGCATACTCGTCTACCAAAAGTGTCATATTCATGCTTAAAACGCGTTTTGGCACAAATCCATGTGCGGGTTCTAAAAAGAGCAGCATTGGCATGCATTTCACGTCTTTTGGTAGAAATCCACACGCGCGTTCTGCCAAAAGCAGCATTTGTATGCATACCTTGTGGTTTTGCAGAAAACTGCATCCTCGTCTACCAAAAGTTGCGTATTCATGCTTAAAACGCGTTTTGGCACAAATCCATGTGCGGGTGCTAAAAAGAGCAGCATTGGCATGCTTTTCACGTCGTTTGGTAGAAATCCACACGGGCGTTCTGCCAAAAGCACCATTTGCATGCATATCGTGTGGTTGTGCAGAAAACTGCATACTCGTCTACCAAAAGTGTCATATTCATGCTTAAAACGCGTTTTGGCACAAATCGATGTGCGGGTTCTAAAAAGAGCAGCATTGGCATGCTTTTCACGTCGTTTGGTAGAAATCCACACGCCCGTTCTGCCAAAAGCGTCATTTGCATGCATATCGTGTGGTTTTGCAGAAAACTGCATCCTCGTCTACCAAAAGTTGCGTATTCATGCTTAAAACGCGTTTTCGCACAAATCCATGTGCGGGTGCGAAAAAGAGCAGCATTGGCATGCTTTTCACGTCGTTTGGTAGAAATCCACACGCGCGTTCTGCCAAAAGCACCATTTGCATGCATATCGTGTAGTTTTGCAGAAAACTGCATACTCGTCTACCAAAAGTGTCATATTCATGCTTAAAACGCGTTTTGGCACAAATCGATGTGCGGGTTCTAAAAAGAGCAGCATTGGCATGCTTTTCACGTCGTTTGGTAGCAATCCACACGCGCGTTCTGCCAAAAGCACCATTTGCATGCATATCGTGTGGTTTTGCAGAAAACTGCATCCTCGTCCACCAAAAGTTGCATATTCATGCTTAAAACG
This sequence comes from Dermacentor albipictus, assembly GCF_038994185.2. Taxonomy (NCBI): domain Eukaryota; kingdom Metazoa; phylum Arthropoda; class Arachnida; order Ixodida; family Ixodidae; genus Dermacentor; species Dermacentor albipictus. The sequence goes on along the minus strand of NW_027225823.1, from coordinate 21,568 downwards.
CGTTTTGGCACAAATCCATGTGCGGGTGCTAAAATGAGCAGCATCGGCATGCTTTTCACGTCGTTTGGTAGAAATCCAAACGCGCGTTCTGCCAAAAGCACCATTTGCATGCATATCGTGTGGTTTTGCAGAAAACTGCATACTCGTCTACCAAAAGTGTCATATTCATGCTTAAAACGCGTTTTGGCACAAATCCATGTGCGGGTTCTAAAAAGAGCAGCATTGGCATGCTTTTCACGTCGTTTGGTAGAAATCCACACGCGCGTTCTGCCAAAAGCACCATTTGCATGCATATCGTGTGGTTTTGCAGAAAACTGCATCCTCGTCTACCAAAAGTGTCATATTCATGCTTAAAACGCGTTTTGGCACAAATCCATGTGCGGGTTCTAAAAAGAGCAGCATTGGCATGCTTTTCACGTCGTTTGGTAGAAATCCACACGCGCGTTCTGCCAAAAGCAGCATTTGCATGCATATCGTGTAGTTTTGCAGAAAACTGCATACTCGTCTACCAAAAGTGTCATATTCATGCTTAAAACGCGTTTTGGCACAAATCCATGTGCGGGTTCTAAAAAGAGCAGCATTGGCATGCTTTTCAAGTCGTTTGGTAGCAATCCACACGCGCGTTCTGCCAAAAGCACCATTTGCATGCATATCGTGTGGTTTTGCAGAAAACTGCATCCTCGTCCACCAAAAGTTGCATATTCATGCTTAAAACGCGTTTTGGCACAAATCCATGTGCGGGTGCTAAAATGAGCAGCATCGGCATGCTTTTCACGTCGTTTGGTAGAAATCCAAACGCGCGTTCTGCCAAAAGCACCATTTGCATGCATATCGTGTGGTTTTGCAGAAAACTGCATCCTCCTCTACCAAAAGTTGCATATTCATGCTTAAAACGCGTTTTGGCACAAATCCATGTGCGGGTGCTAAAATGAGCAGCATCGGCATGCTTTTCACGTCGCTTGGTAGAAATCCACACGCGCGTTCTGCCAAAAGCGTCATTTGCATGCATATCGTCTGGTTTTGCAGAAAACTGCATCCTCGTCTACCAAAAGTTGCGTATTCATGCTTAAAACGCGTTTTGGCACAAATCCATGTGCGGGTGCTAAAAAGAGCAGCATTGGCATGCTTTTCACGTCGTTTGGTAGAAATCCACACGCGCGTTCTGCCAAAAGCACCATTTGCATGCATATCGTGTAGTTTTGCAGAAAACTGCATACTCGTCTACCAAAAGTTTCATATTCATGCTTAAAACGCGTTTTGGCACAAATCCATGTGCGGGTTCTAAAAAGAGCAGCATTGGCATGCTTTTCACGTCGTTTGGTAGAAATCCACACGCGCGTTCTGCCAAAAGCGTCATTTGCATGCATATCGTGTGGTTTTGCAGAAAACTGCATAGTCGTCTACCAAAGTTGCGTATTCATGCTTAAAACGCGTTTTGGCACAAATCCGTGTGCGGGTGCTAAAATGAGCAGCATCGGCATGCTTTTCACGTCGTTTGGTAGAAATCCAAACGCGCGTTCTGCCAAAAGCACCATTTGCATGCATATCGTGTGGTTTTGCAGAAAACTGCATCCTCGTCTACCAAAAGTTGCATATTCATGCTTAAAACGCGTTTTGGCACAAATCCATGTGCGGGTGCTAAAATGAGCAGCATCGGCATGCTTTTCACGTCGCTTGGTAGAAATCCACACGCGCGTTCTGCCAAAAGCGTCATTTGCATGCAAATCGTGTGGTTTTGCAGAAAACTGCATCCTCGTCTACCAAAAGTTGCGTATTCATGCTTAAAACGCGTTTTGGCACAAATCCATGTGCGGGTGCTAAAAAGAGCAGCATTGGCATGCTTTTCACGTCGTTTGGTAGAAATCCACACGCGCGTTCTGCCAAAAGCACCATTTGCATGCATATCGTGTAGTTTTGCAGAAAACTGCATACTCGTCTACCAAAAGTTTCATATTCATGCTTAAAACGCGTTTTGGCACAAATCCATGTGCGGGTTCTAAAAAGAGCAGCATTGGCATGCTTTTCACGTCGTTTGGTAGAAATCCACACGTGCGTTCTGCCAAAAGCGTCATTTGCATGCATATCGTGTGGTTTTGCAGAAAACTGCATACTCGTCTACCAAAAGTTGCGTATTCATGCTTAAAACGCGTTTTGGCACAAATCCGTGTGCGGGTGCTAAAAAGAGCAGCATTGGCATGCTTTTCACGTCGTTTGGTAGAAATCCACACGCGCGTTCTGCCAAAAGCACCATTTGCATGCATATCGTGTAGTTTTGCAGAAAACTGCATACTCGTCTACCAAAAGTGTCATATTCATGCTTAAAACGCGTTTTGGCACAAATCCGTGTGCGGGTTCTAAAAAGAGCAGCATTGGCATGCATTTCACGTCTTTTGGTAGAAATCCACACGCGCGTTCTGCCAAAAGCAGCATTTGTATGCATACCTTGTGGTTTTGCAGAAAACTGCATCCTCGTCTACCAAAAGTTGCGTATTCATGCTTAAAACGCGTTTTGGCACAAATCCATGTGCGGGTGCTAAAAAGAGCAGCATTGGCATGCTTTTCACGTCGTTTGGTAGAAATCCACACGCGCGTTCTGCCAAAAGCACCATTTGCATGCATATCGTGTGGTTTTGCAGAAAACTGCATCCTCGTCTACCAAAAGTGTCATATTCATGCTTAAAACGCGTTTTGGCACAAATCCATGTGCGGGTTCTAAAAAGAGCAGCATTGGCATGCTTTTCACGTCGTTTGGTAGAAATCCACACGCGCGTTCTGCCAAAAGCACCATTTGCATGCATATCGTGTAGTTTTGCAGAAAACTGCATACTCGTCTACCAAAAGTGTCATATTCATGCTTAAAACGCGTTTTGGCACAAATCCATGTGCGGGTTCTAAAAAGAGCAGCATTGGCATGCTTTTCACGTCGTTTGGTAGCAATCCACACGCGCGTTCTGCCAAAAGCACCATTTGCATGCATATCGTGTGGTTTTGCAGAAAACTGCATCCTCGTCCACCAAAAGTTGCATATTCATGCTTAAAACGCGTTTTGGCACAAATCCATGTGCGGGTGCTAAAATGAGCAGCATCGGCATGCTTTTCACGTCGTTTGGTAGAAATCCAAACGCGCGTTCTGCCAAAAGCACCATTTGCATGCATATCGTGTGGTTTTGCAGAAAACTGCATCCTCGTCTACCAAAAGTTGCATATTCATGCTTAAAACGCGTTTTGGCACAAATCCATGTGCGGGTGCTAAAATGAGCAGCATCGGCATGCTTTTCACGTCGCTTGGTAGAAATCCACACGCGCGTTCTGCCAAAAGCGTCATTTGCATGCATATCGTGTGGTTTTGCAGAAAACTGCATCCTCGTCTACCAAAAGTTGCGTATTCATGCTTAAAACGCGTTTTGGCACAAATCCATGTGCGGGTGCTAAAAAGAGCAGCATTGGCATGCTTTTCACGTCGTTTGGTAGAAATCCAAACGCGCGTTCTGCCAAAAGCAGCATTTGTATGCATATCGTGTGGTTTTGCAGAAAACTGCATCCTCGTCTACCAAAAGTTGCGTATTCATGCTTAAAACGCGTTTTGGCACAAATCCATGTGCGGGTGCTAAAAAGAGCAGCATTGGCATGCTTTTCACGTCGTTTGGTAGAAATCCACACGGGCGTTCTGCCAAAAGCACCATTTGCATGCATATCGTGTGGTTGTGCAGAAAACTGCATACTCGTCTACCAAAAGTGTCATATTCATGCTTACAACGCGTTTTGGCACAAATCGATGTGCGGGTTCTAAAAAGAGCAGCATTGGCATGCTTTTCACGTCGTTTGGTAGAAATCCACACGCGCGTTCTGCCAAAAGCGTCATTTGCATGCATATCGTGTGGTTTTGCAGAAAACTGCATCCTCGTCTACCAAAAGTTGCGTATTCATGCTTAAAACGCGTTTTGGCACAAATCCATGTGCGGGTGCTAAAAAGAGCAGCATTGGCATGCTTTTCACGTCGTTTGGTAGAAATCCACACGCGCGTTCTGCCAAAAGCACCATTTGCATGCATATCGTGTAGTTTTGCAGAAAACTGCATACTCGTCTACCAAAAGTGTCATATTCATGCTTAAAACGCGTTTTGGCACAAATCGATGTGCGGGTTCTAAAAAGAGCAGCATTGGCATGCTTTTCACGTCGTTTGGTAGCAATCCACACGCGCGTTCTGCCAAAAGCACCATTTGCATGCATATCGTGTGGTTTTGCAGAAAACTGCATCCTCGTCCACCAAAAGTTGCATATTCATGCTTAAAACGCGTTTTGGCACAAATCCATGTGCGGGTGCTAAAATGAGCAGCATCGGCATGCTTTTCACGTCGTTTGGTAGAAATCCACACGCGCGTTCTGCCAAAAGCACCATTTGCATGCATATCGTGTGGTTTTGCAGAAAACTGCATACTCGTCTACCAAAAGTGTCATATTCATGCTTAAAACGCGTTTTGGCACAAATCCATGTGCGGGTTCTAAAAAGAGCAGCATTGGCATGCTTTTCACGTCGTTTGGTAGAAATCCACACGCGCGTTCTGCCAAAAGCACCATTTGCATGCATATCGTGTGGTTTTGCAGAAAACTGCATCCTCGTCTACCAAAAGTGTCATATTCATGCTTAAAACGCGTTTTGGCACAAATCCATGTGCGGGTTCTAAAAAGAGCAGCATTGGCATGCTTTTCACGTCGTTTGGTAGAAATCCACACGCGCGTTCTGCCAAAAGCACCATTTGCATGCATATCGTGTGGTTTTGCAGAAAACTGCATCCTCGTCTACCAAAAGTGTCATATTCATGCTTAAAACGCGTTTTGGCACAAATCCATGTGCGGGTTCTAAAAAGAGCAGCATTGGCATGCTTTTCACGTCGTTTGGTAGAAATCCACACGCGCGTTCTGCCAAAAGCACCATTTGCATGCATATCGTGTAGTTTTGCAGAAAACTGCATACTCGTCTACCAAAAGTGTCATATTCATGCTTAAAACGCGTTTTGGCACAAATCCATGTGCGGGTTCTAAAAAGAGCAGCATTGGCATGCATTTCACGTCGTTTGGTAGAAATCCACACGCGCGTTCTGCCAAAAGCAGCATTTGCATGCATATCGTGTGGTTTTGCAGAAAACTGCATCCTCGTCTACCAAAAGTTGCGTATTCATGCCCAAAACGCGTTTTGGCACAAATCCATGTGCGGGTGCTAAAAAGAGCAGCATTCGCATGCTTTTCACGTCGTTTGGTAGAAATCCACACGCGCGTTCTGCCAAAAGCACCATTTGCATGCATATCGTGTGGTTTTGCAGAAAACTGCATCCTCGTCTACCAAAAGTGTCATATTCATGCTTAAAACGCGTTTTGGCACAAATCCATGTGCGGGTTCTAAAAAGAGCAGCATTGGCATGCTTTTCACGTCGTTTGGTAGAAATCCACACGCGCGTTCTGCCAAAAGCACCATTTGCATGCATATCGTGTGGTTTTGCAGAAAACTGCATCCTCGTCTACCAAAATTGTCATATTCATGCTTAAAACGCGTTTTGGCACAAATCCATGTGCGGGTTCTAAAAAGAGCAGCATTGGCATGCTTTTCACGTCGTTTCGTAGAAATCCACACGCGCGTTCTGCCAAAAGCACCATTTGCATGCATATCGTGTAGTTTTGCAGAAAACTGCATACTCGTCTACCAAAAGTGTCATATTCATGCTTAAAACGCGTTTTGGCACAAATCCATGTGCGGATTCTAAAAAGAGCAGCATTGGCATGCATTTCACGTCGTTTGGTAGAAATCCACACGCGCGTTCTGCCAAAAGCAGCATTTGTATGCATATCGTGTGGTTTTGCAGAAAACTGCATCCTCGTCTACCAAAAGTTGCGTATTCATGCTTAAAACGCGTTTTGGCACAAATCCATGTGCGGGTGCTAAAAAGAGCAGCATTGGCATGCTTTTCACGTCGTTTGGTAGAAATCCACACGGGCGTTCTGCCAAAAGCACCATTTGCATGCATATCGTGTGGTTGTGCAGAAAACTGCATACTCGTCTACCAAAAGTGTCATATTCATGCTTAAAACGCGTTTTGGCACAAATCGATGTGCGGGTTCTAAAAAGAGCAGCATTGGCATGCTTTTCACGTCGTTTGGTAGAAATCCACACGCGCGTTCTGCCAAAAGCGTCATTTGCATGCATATCGTGTGGTTTTGCAGAAAACTGCATCCTCGTCTACCAAAAGTTGCGTATTCATGCTTAAAACGCGTTTTGGCACAAATCCATGTGCGGGTGCTAAAAAGAGCAGCATTGGCATGCTTTTCACGTCGTTTGGTAGAAATCCACACGCGCGTTCTGCCAAAAGCACCATTTGCATGCATATCGTGTAGTTTTGCAGAAAACTGCATCCTCGTCTACCAAAAGCTGCATATTCATGCTTAAAACGCGTTTTGGCACAAATCCATGTGCGGGTGCTAAAATGAGCAGCATCGGCATGCTTTTCACGTCGCTTGGTAGAAATCCACACGCGCGTTCTGCCAAAAGCGTCATTTGCATGCATATCGTGTGGTTTTGCAGAAAACCGCATCCTCGTCTACCAAAAGTTGCGTATTCATGCTTAAAACGCCTTTTGGCACAAATCCATGTGCGGGTGCTAAAAAGAGCAGCATTGGCATGCTTTTCACGTCGTTTGGTAGAAATCCACACGCGCGTTCTGCCAAAAGCACCATTTGCATGCATATCGTGTAGTTTTGCAGAAAACTGCATACTCGTCTACCAAAAGTGTCATATTCATGCTTAAAACGCGTTTTGCACAAATCCATGTGCGGGTTCTAAAAAGAGCAGCATTGGCATGCTTTTCACGTCGTTTGGTAGAAATCCACACGCGCGTTCTGCCAAAAGCACCATTTGCATGCATATCGTGTAGTTTTGCAGAAAACTGCATACTCGTCTACCAAAAGTGTCATATTCATGCTTAAAACGCGTTTTGGCACAAATCCATGTGCGGGTTCTAAAAAGAGCAGCATTGGCATGCTTTTCACGTCGTTTGGTAGAAATCCACACGCGCGTTCTGCCAAAAGCACCATTTGCATGCATATCGTGTAGTTTTGCAGAAAACTGCAGACTCGTCTACCAAAAGTGTCATATTCATGCTTAAAACGCGTTTTGGCACAAATCCGTGTGCGGGTTCTAAAAAGAGTAGCATTGACATGCTTTTCACGTCGTTTGGTAGAAATCCACACGCGCGTTCTGCCAAAAGCACCATTTGCATGCATATCGTGTGGTTTTGCAGAAAACTGCATCCTCGTCTACCAAAAGTTGCGTATTCATGCTTAAAACGCGTTTTGGCACAAATCCATGTGCGGGTGCTAAAAAGAGCAGCATTGGCATGCTTTTCACGTCGTTTGGTAGAAATCCACACGGGCGTTCTGCCAAAAGCACCATTTGCATGCATATCGTGTGGTTGTGCAGAAAACTGCATACTCGTCTACCAAAAGTGTCATATTCATGCTTAAAACGCGTTTTGGCACAAATCGATGTGCGGGTTCTAAAAAGAGCAGCATTGGCATGCTTTTCACGTCGTTTGGTAGAAATCCACACGCGCGTTCTGCCAAAAGCGTCATTTGCATGCATATCGTGTGGTTTTGCAGAAAACTGCATCCTCGTCTACCAAAAGTTGCGTATTCATGCTTAAAACGCGTTTTGGCACAAATCCATGTGCGGGTGCTAAAAAGAGCAGCATTGGCATGCTTTTCACGTCGTTTGTTAGAAATCCACACGCGCGTTCTCCCAAAAGCACCATTTGCCTGCATATCGTGTAGTTTTGCAGAAAACTGCATACTCGTCTACCAAAAGTGTCATATTCATGCTTAAAACGCGTTTTGGGACAAATCCGTGTGCGGGTTCTAAAAAGAGCAGCATTGACATGCTTTTCACGTCGTTTGGTAGAAATCCACACGCGCGTTCTGCCAAAAGCACCATTTGCATGCATATCGTGTGGTTTTGCAGAAAACTGCATCCTCGTCTACCAAAAGTGTCATATTCATGCTTAAAACGCATTTTGGCACAAATCCATGTGCGGGTTCTAAAAAGAGCAGCATTGGCATGCTTTTCACGTCGTTTGGTAGAAATCCACACGCGCGTTCTGCCAAAAGCACCATTTGCATGCATATCGTGTAGTTTTGCAGAAAACTGCATACTCGTCTACCAAAAGTGTCAGATTCATGCTTAAAACGCGTTTTGGCACAAATCCGTGTGCGGGTTCTAAAAAGAGCAGCATTGACATGCTTTTCACGTCGTTTGGTAGAAATCCACACGCGCGTTCTGCCAAAAGCACCATTTGCATGCATATCGTGTGGTTTTGCAGAAAACTGCATACTCGTCTACCAAAAGTGTCATATTCATGCTTAAAACGCGTTTTGGCACAAATCCATGTGCGGGTTCTAAAAAGAGCAGCATTGGCATGCTTTTCACGTCGTTTGGTAGAAATCCACACGCGCGTTCTGCCAAAAGCACCATTTGCATGCATATCGTGTAGTTTTGCAGAAAACTGCATACTCGTCTACCAAAAGTGTCATATTCATGCTTAAAACGCGTTTTGGCACAAATCCATGTGCGGGTTCTAAAAAGAGCAGCATTGGCATGCTTTTCACGTCGTTTGGTAGAAATCCACACGCGCGTTCTGCCAAAAGCACCATTTGCATGCATATCGTGTAGTTTTGCAGAAAACTGCATACTCGTCTACCAAAAGTGTCATATTCATGCTTAAAACGCGTTTTGGCACAAATCCATGTGCGGGTTCTAAAAAGAGCAGCATTGGCATGCTTTTCACGTCGTTTGGTAGAAATCCACACGCGCGTTCTGCCAAAAGCACCATTTGCATGCATATCGTGTAGTTTTGCAGAAAACTGCATACTCGTCTACCAAAAGTGTCATATTCATGCTTAAAACGCGTTTTGGCACAAATCCGTGTGCGGGTTCTAAAAAGAGCAGCATTGAGATGCTTTTCACGTCGTTTGGTAGAAATCCACACGCGCGTTCTGCCAAAAGCACCATTTGCATGCATATCGTGTGGTTTTGCAGAAAACTGCATCCTCGTCTACCAAAAGTTGCGTATTCATGCTTAAAACGCGTTTTGGCACAAATCCATGTGCGGGTGCTAAAAAGAGCAGCATTGGCATGCTTTTCACGTCGTTTGGTAGAAATCCACACGGGCGTTCTGCCAAAAGCACCATTTGCATGCATATCGTGTGGTTGTGCAGAAAACTGCATACTCGTCTACCAAAAGTGTCATATTCATGCTTAAAACGCGTTTTGGCACAAATCGATGTGCGGGTTCTAAAAAGAGCAGCATTGGCATGCTTTTGACGTCGTTTGGTAGAAATCCACACGCGCGTTCTGCCAAAAGCGTCATTTGCATGCATATCGTGTGGTTTTGCAGAAAACTGCATCCTCGTCTACCAAAAGTTGCGTATTCATGCTTAAAACGCGTTTTGGCACAAATCCATGTGCGGGTGCTAAAAAGAGCAGCATTGGCATGCTTTTCACGTCGTTTGGTAGAAATCCACACGCGCGTTCTGCCAAAAGCACCATTTGCCTGCATATCGTGTAGTTTTGCAGAAAACTGCATACTCGTCTACCAAAAGTGTCATATTCATGCTTAAAACGCGTTTTGGGACAAATCCGTGTGCGGGTTCTAAAAAGAGCAGCATTGACATGCTTTTCACGTCGTTTGGTAGAAATCCACACGCGCGTTCTGCCAAAAGCACCATTTGCATGCATATCGTGTGGTTTTGCAGAAAACTGCATCCTCGTCTACCAAAAGTGTCATATTCATGCTTAAAACGCGTTTTGGCACAAATCCATGTGCGGGTTCTAAAAAGAGCAGCATTGGCATGCTTTTCACGTCGTTTGGTAGAAATCCACACGCGCGTTCTGCCAAAAGCACCATTTGCATGCATATCGTGTGGTTTTGCAGAAAACTGCATCCTCGTCTACCAAAAGCGTCATATTCATGCTTAAAACGCGTTTTGGCACAAATCCATGTGCGGGTTCTAAAAAGAGCAGCATTGGCATGCTTTTCACGTCGTTTGGTAGAAATCCACACGCGCGTTCTGCCAAAAGCACCATTTGCATGCATATCGCGTGGTTTTGCAGAAAACTGCATCCTCGTCTACCAAAAGTGTCATATTCATGCTTAAAACGCATTTTGGCACAAATCCATGTGCGGGTTCTAAAAAGAGCAGCATTGGCATGCTTTTCACGTCGTTTGGTAGAAATCCACACGCGCGTTCTGCCAAAAGCGCCATTTGCATGCATATCGTGTGGTTTTGCAGAAAACTGCATCCTCGTCTACCAAAAGTGTCATATTCATGCTTAAAACGCGTTTTGGCACAAATCCATGTGCGGGTTCTAAAAAGAGCAGCATTGGCATGCTTTTCACGTCGTTTGGTAGAAATCCACACGCGCGTTCTGCCAAAAGCACCATTTGCATGCATATCGTGTGGTTTTGCAGAAACCTGCATCCTCGTCTACCAAAAGTGTCATATTCATGCTTAAAACGCGTTTTGGCACAAATCCATGTGCGGGTTCTAAAAAGAGCAGCATTGGCATGCTTTTCACGTCGTTTGGTAGAAATCCACACGCGCGTTCTGCCAAAAGCACCATTTGCATGCATATCGTGTGGTTTTGCAGAAAACTGCATCCTCGTCTACCAAAAGTGTCATATTCATGCTTAAAACGCGTTTTGGCACAAATCCATGTGCGGGTTCTAAAAAGAGCAGCATTGGCATGCTTTTCACGTCGTTTGGTAGAAATCCACACGCGCGTTCTGCCAAAAGCACCATTTGCATGCATATCGTGTAGTTTTGCAGAAAACTGCATACTCGTCTACCAAAAGTGTCATATTCATGCTTAAAACGCGTTTTGGCACAAATCCATGTGCGGGTTCTAAAAAGAGCAGCATTGGCATGCATTTCACGTCGTTTGGTAGAAATCCACACGCGCGTTCTGCCAAAAGCACCATTTGCATGCATATCGTGTGGTTTTGCAGAAAACTGCATCCTCGTCTACCAAAAGTTGCGTATTCATGCTTAAAACGCGTTTTGGCACAAATCCATGTGCGGGTGCTAAAAAGAGCAGCATTGGCATGCTTTTCACGTCGTTTGGTAGAATTCCACACGGGCGTTCTGCCAAAAGCACCATTTGCATGCATATCGTGTGGTTTTGCAGAAAACTGCATCCTCGTCTACCAAAAGTGTCATATTCATGCTTAAAACGCGTTTTGGCACAAATCGATGTGCGGGTTCTAAAAAGAGCAGCATTGGCATGCTTTTCACGTCGTTTGGTAGAAATCCACACGCGCGTTCTGCCAAAAGCGTCATTTGCATGCATATCGTGTGGTTTTGCAGAAAACTGCATCCTCGTCTACCAAAAGTTGCGTATTCATGCTTAAAACGCGTTTTGGCACAAATCCATGTGCGGGTGCTAAAAAGAGCAGCATTGGCATGCTTTTCACGTCGTTTGGTAGAAATCCACACGCGCGTTCTGCAAAAGCACCATTTGCATGCATATCGTGTAGTTTTGCAGAAAACTGCATACTCGTCTACCAAAAGTGTCATATTCATGCTTAAAACGCGTTTTGGCACAAATCCGTGTGCGGGTTCTAAAAAGAGCAGCATTGACATGCTTTTCACGTCGTTTGGTAGAAATCCACACGCGCGTTCTGCCAAAAGCACCATTTGCATGCATATCGTGTGGTTTTGCAGAAAACTGCATACTCGTCTACCAAAAGTGTCATATTCATGCTTAAAACGCGTTTTGGCACAAATCCATGTGCGGGTTCTAAAAAGAGCAGCATTGGCATGCTTTTCACGTCGTTTGGTAGAAATCCACACGCGCGTTCTGCCAAAAGCACCATTTGCATGCATATCGTGTGGTTTTGCAGAAAACTGCATCCTCGTCTACCAAAAGTGTCATATTCATGCTTAAAACGCGTTTTGGCACAAATCCATGTGCGGGTTCTAAAAAGAGCAGCAGTGGCATGCTTTTCACGTCGTTTGGTAGAAATCCACACGCGCGTTCTGCCAAAAGCACCATTTGCATGCATATCGTGTGGTTTTGCAGAAAACTGCATCCTCGTCTACCAAAAGTGTCATATTCATGCTTAAAACGCGTTTTGGCACAAATCCATGTGCGGGTTCTAAAAAGAGCAGCATTGACATGCTTTTCACGTCGTTTGGTAGAAATCCACACGCGCGTTCTGCCAAAAGCACCATTTGCATGCATATCGTGTAGTTTTGCAGAAAACTGCATACTCGTCTACCAAAAGTGTCATATTCATGCCTAAAACGCGTTTTGGCACAAATCCATGTGCGGGTGCTAAAAAGAGCAGCATTGGCATGCTTTTCACGTCGTTTGGTAGAAATCCACACGCGCGTTCTGCCAAAAGCACCATTTGCATGCATATCGTGTAGTTTTGCAGAAAACTGCATACTCGTCTACCAAAAGTGTCATATTCATGCTTAAAACGCGTTTTGGCACAAATCGATGTGCGGGTTCTAAAAAGAGCAGCATTGGCATGCTTTTCACGTCGTTTGGTAGCAATCCACACGCGCGTTCTGCCAAAAGCACCATTTGCATGCATATCGTGTGGTTTTGCAGAAAACTGCATCCTCGTCTACCAAAAGTTGCATATTCATGCTTAAAACGCGTTTTGGCACAAATCCATGTGCGGGTGCTAAAATGAGCAGCATCGGCATGCTTTTCACGTCGCTTGGTAGAAATCCACACGCGCGTTCTGCCAAAAGCGTCATTTGCATGCATATCGCGTGGTTTTGCCGAAAACTGCATCCTCGTCTACCAAAAGTTGCGTATTCATGCTTAAAACGCGTTTTGGCACAAATCCATGTGCGGGTGCTAAAAAGAGCAGCATTGGCATGCTTTTCACGTCGTTTGGTAGAAATCCACACGCGCGTTCTGCCAAAAGCACCATTTGCATGCATATCGTGTAGTTTTGCAGAAAACTGCATACTCGTCTACCAAAAGTGTCATATTCATGCTTAAAACGCGTTTTGGCACAAATCCATGTGCGGGTTCTAAAAAGAGCAGCATTGGCATGCTTTTCACGTCGTTTGGTAGAAATCCACACGCGCGTTCTGCCAAAAGCACCATTTGCATGCATATCGTGTAGTTTTGCAGAAAACTGCATACTCGTCTACCAAAAGTGTCATATTCATGCTTAAAACGCGTTTTGGCACAAATCCATGTGCGGGTTCTAAAAAGAGCAGCATTGGCATGCTTTTCACGTCGTTTGGTAGAAATCCACACGCGCGTTCTGCCAAAAGCACCATTTGCATGCATATCGTGTAGTTTTGCAGAAAACTGCATACTCGTCTACCAAAAGTGTCATATTCATGCTTAAAACGCGTTTTGGCACAAATCCGTGTGCGGTTCTAAAAAGAGCAGCATTGACATGCTTTTCACGTCGTTTGGTAGAAATCCACACGCGCGTTTCTGCCAAAAGCACCATTTGCATGCATATCGTGTGGTTTTGCAGAAAACTGCATCCTCGTCTACCAAAAGTTGCGTATTCATGCTTAAAACGCGTTTTGGCACAAATCCATGTGCGGGTGCTAAAAAGAGCAGCATTGGCATGCTTTTCACGTCGTTTGGTAGAAATCCACACGGGCGTTCTGCCAAAAGCACCATTTGCATGCATATCGTGTGGTTGTGCAGAAAACTGCATACTCGTCTACCAAAAGTGTCATATTCATGCTTAAAACGCGTTTTGGCACAAATCGATGTGCGGGTTCTAAAAAGAGCAGCATTGGCATGCTTTCACGTCGTTTGGTAGAAATCCACACGCGCGTTCTGCCAAAAGCGTCATTTGCATGCATATCGTGTGGTTTTGCAGAAAACTGCATCCTCGTCTACCAAAAGTTGCGTATTCATGCTTAAAACGCATTTTGGCACAAATCCATGTGCGGGTTCTAAAAAGAGCAGCATTGGCATGCTTTTCACGTCGTTTGGTAGAAATCCACACGCGCGTTCTGCCAAAAGCACCGTTTGCATGCATATCGTGTAGTTTTGCAGAAAACTGCATCCTCGTCTACCAAAAGTGTCATATTCATGCTTAAAACGCGTTTTGGCACAAATCCATGTGCGGGTTCTAAAAAGAGCAGCATTGGCATGCTTTTCACGTCGTTTGGTAGAAATCCACACGCGCGTTCTGCCAAAAGCACCATTTGCATGCATATCGTGTGGTTTTGCAGAAAACTGCATCCTCGTCTACCAAAAGTGTCATATTCATGCTTAAAACGCGTTTTGGCACAAATCCATGTGCGGGTTCTAAAAAGAGCAGCATTGGCATGCTTTTCACGTCGTTTGGTAGAAATCCACACGCGCGTTCTGCAAAAGCACCATTTGCATGCATATCGTGTAGTTTTGCAGAAAACTGCATACTCGTCTACCAAAAGTGTCATATTCATGCTTAAAACGCGTTTTGGCACAAATCCATGTGCGGGTTCTAAAAAGAGCAGCATTGGCATGCATTTCACGTCGTTTGGTAGAAATCCACACGCGCGTTCTGCCAAAAGCACCATTTGCATGCATATCGTGTGGTTTTGCAGAAAACTGCATCCTCGTCTACCAAAAGTTGCGTATTCATGCTTAAAACGCGTTTTGGCACAAATCCATGTGCGGGTGCTAAAAAGAGCAGCATTGGCATGCTTTTCACGTCGTTTGGTAGAATTCCACACGGGCGTTCTGCCAAAAGCACCATTTGCATGCATATCGTGTGGTTTTGCAGAAAACTGCATCCTCGTCTACCAAAAGTTGCGTATTCATGCCCTAAAACGCGTTTTGGCACAAATCCATGTGCGGGTGCTAAAAAGAGCAGCATTGGCATGCTTTTCACGTCGTTTGGTAGAAATCCGCACGGGCGTTCTGCCAAAAGCACCATTTGCATGCATATCGTGTGGTTGTGCAGAAACTGCATACTCGTCTACCAAAAGTTGCCTATTCATGCTTAAAACGCGTTTTGGCACAAATCCATGTGCGGGTGCTAAAAAGAGCAGCATTGGCATGCTTTTCACGCCGTTTGGTAGAAATCCACACGCGCGTTCTGCCAAAAGCACCATTTGCATGCATATCGTGTAGTTTTGCAGAAAACTGCATACTCGTCTACCAAAAGTGTCATATTCATGCTTAAAACGCGTTTTGGCACAAATCGATGTGCGGGTTCTAAAAAGAGCAGCATTGGCATGCTTTTCACGTCGTTTGGTAGCAATCCACACGCGCGTTCTGCCAAAAGCACCATTTGCATGCATATCGTGTGGTTTTGCAGAAAACTGCATCGTCGTCCACCAAAAGTTGCATATTCATGCTTAAAACGCGTTTTGGCACAAATCCATGTGCGGGTGCTAAAATGAGCAGCATCGGCATGCTTTTCACGTCGTTTGGTAGAAATCCACACGCGCGTTCTGCCAAAAGCGTCATTTGCATGCATATCGTGTGGTTTTGCAGAAAACTGCATCCTCGTCTACCAAAAGTTGCGTATTCATGCTTAAAACGCGTTTTGGCACAAATCCATGTGCGGGTGCTAAAAAGAGCAGCATTGGCATGCTTTTTCACGTCGTTTGGTAGAAATCCACACGCGCGTTCTGCCAAAAGCACCATTTGCATGCATATCGTGTAGTTTTGCAGAAAACTGCATACTCGTCTACCAAAAGTGTCATATTCATGCTTAAAACGCGTTTTGGCACAAATCCATGTGCGGGTTCTAAAAAGAGCAGCATTGGCATGCTTTTCACGTCGTTTGGTAGAAATCCACACGCGCGTTCTGCCAAAAGCACCATTTGCATGCATATCGTGTAGTTTTGCAGAAAACTGCATACTCGTCTACCAAAAGTGTCATATTCATGCTTAAAACGCGTTTTGGCACAAATCCATGTGCGGGTTCTAAAAAGAGCAGCATTGGCATGCTTTTCACGTCGTTTGGTAGAAATCCACACGCGCGTTCTGCCAAAAGCACCATTTGTATGCATATCGTGTGGTTTTGCAGAAAACTGCATCCTCGTCTACCAAAAGTGTCATATTCATGCTTAAAACGCGTTTTGGCACAAATCCATGTGCGGGTTCTAAAAAGAGCAGCATTGGCATGCTTTTCACGTCGTTTGGTAGAAATCCACACGCGCGTTCTGCCAAAAGCACCATTTGCATGAATATCGTGTGGTTCTGCAGAAAACTGCATTCTCGTCTACCAAAAGTGTCATATTCATGCTTAAAACGCGTTTTGGCACAAATCCATGTGCGGGTTCTAAAAAGAACAGCATTGGCATGCTTTTCACGTCGTTTGTAGAAATCCACACGCGCGTTCTGCCAAAAGCACCATTTGCATGCATATCGTGTGGTTTTGCAGAAAACTGCATCCTCGTCTACCAAAAGTGTCATTTCATGCTTAAAACGCGTTTTGGCACAAATCCATGTGCGGGTTCTAAAAAGAGCAGCATTGGCATGCTTTTCACGTCGTTTGGTAGAAATCCACACGCGCATACTGCCAAAAGCACCATTTGCATGCATATCGTGTGGTTTTGCAGAAAACTGCATCCTCGTCTACCAAAAGTGTCATATTCATGCTTAAAACGGGTTTTGGCACAAATCCATGTGCGGGTTCTAAAAGGAGCAGCATTGGCATGCTTTTGACGTCGTTTGGTAGAAATCCACACGCGCGTTCTGCCAAAAGCGTCATTTGCATGCATATCGTGTGGTTTTGCAGAAAACTGCATCCTCGTCAACCAAAAGTTGCATATTCATGCTTAAAACGCGTTTTGGCACAAATCCATGTGCGGGTGCTAAAATGAGCAGCATTGGCATGCTTTTCACGTCGTTTGGTAGAAATCCACACGCGCGTTCTGCCAAAAGCGTCATTTGCATGCATATCGTGTGGTTTTGCAGAAAACTGCATCCTCGTCTACCAAAAGTTGCGTATTCATGCTTAAAACGCGTTTTGGCACAAATCCATGTGCGGGTGCTAAAAAGAGCAGCATTGGCATGCTTTTCACGTCGTTTGGTAGAAATCCACACGCGCGTTCTGCCAAAAGCACCATTTGCATGCATATCGTGTAGTTTTGCAGAAAACTGCATACTCGTCTACCAAAAGTGTCATATTCATGCTTAAAACGCGTTTTGGCACAAATCCATGTGCGGGTTCTAAAAAGAGCAGCATTGGCATGCTTTTCAAGTCGTTGGTAGAAATCCACACGCGCGTTCTGCCAAAAGCACCATTTGCATGCATATCGTGTGGTTTTGCAGAAAACTGCATCCTCGTCTACCAAAAGTTGCGTATTCATGCCTAAAACGCGTTTTGGCACAAATCGATGTGCGGGTTCTAAAAAGAGCAGCATTGGCATGCTTTTCACGTCGTTTGGTAGCAATCCACACGCGCGTTCTGCCAAAAGCACCATTTGCATGCATATCGTGTGGTTTTGCAGAAAACTGCATCGTCGTCCACCAAAAGTTGCATATTCATGCTTAAAACGCGTTTTGGCACAAATCCATGTGCGGGTGCTAAAATGAGCAGCATCGGCATGCTTTTCACGTCGTTTGGTAGAAATCCACACGCGCGTTCTGCCAAAAGCGTCATTTGCATGCATATCGTGTGGTTTTGCAGAAAACTGCATCCTCGTCTACCAAAAGTTGCGTATTCATGCTTAAAACGCGTTTTGGCACAAATCCATGTGCGGGTGCTAAAAAGTGCAGCATTGGCATGCTTTTCACGTCGTTTGGTAGAAATCCACACGGGCGTTCTGCCAAAAGCACCATTTGCATGCATATCGTGTGGTTGTGTAGAAAACTGCATACTCGTCTACCAAAAGTGTCATATTCAAGCTTAAAACGCGTTTTGGCACAAATCGATGTGCGGGTTCTAAAAAGAGCAGCATTGGCATGCTTTTCACGTCGTTTGGTAGAAATCCACACGCGCGTTCTGCCAAAAGTGTCATTTGCATGCATATCGTGTGGTTTTGCAGAAAACTGCATCCTCGTCTACCAAAAGTTGCGTATTCATGCTTAAAACGCGTTTTGGCACAAATCCATGTGCGGGTGCTAAAAGAGCAGCATTGGCATGCATTTCACGTCGTTTGGTAGAAATCCACACGCGCGTTCTGCCAAAAGCAGCATTTGCATGCATAGCGTGGGGTTTGCAGAAAACTGCATCCTCGTCTACCAAAAGTTGCGTATTCATGCTAAAACGCGTTTTGGGCACAAATCCATGTGCGGGTGCTAAAAAGAGCAGCAGTTCGCATGCTTTTCACGTCGTTGGGTAGAAATCCGCACGGGCGTTCTGCCAGAAGCACCATTTGCATGCATATCGTGTGTTGTGCAGAAACTGCATACTCGTCTACCAAAAGTTGCGTATTCATGCTTAAACGCGTTTTGGCACAAATCCATGTGCGGGTGCTAAAAGAGCAGCATTGGCATGCTTTTCACGACGTTTGGTAGAAATCCACACGCGCGTTCTGCCAAAAGGCACCATTTGCATGCATATCGTGTAGTTTTGCAGATAACTGCATACTCGTCTACCAAAAGTGTCATATTCATGCTTAAAACGCGTTTTGGCACAAATCGATGTGCGGGTTCTAAAAGAGCAGCATTGGCATGCTTTTCACGTCGTTTGGTAGCAATCCACTCGCGCGTTCTGCCAAAAGCACCATTTGCATGCATATCAGTGTGGTTTTGCAGAAAACGCATCCTCGTCCACCAAAAGTTGCATATTCATGCTTAAAAACGCGTTTTGGCACAAATCCATGTGCGGTGCTAAAATGAGCAGCATCGGCATGCTTTTCACGTCGTTTGGTAGAAATCCACACGCGCGTTCTGCCAAAAGCGTGCTTTGCAGGCTATCGTGTGTTTTGCAGAAAACTGCATCCTCGTCTACCAAAAGTTGCGTATTCATGCGTTAAAACGCGTTTGGCACAAATCCAGTGCGGGTGCTAAAAAGAGCAGCATTGGCATGCTTTTCACGTCGTTTGGTAGAAATCCACACGCGCGTTCTCCAAAAGCACCATTTGCATGCATATCGTGTAGTTTTGCAGAAAACTGCATACTCGTCTACCAAAAGTGTCATATTCATGCTTAAAACGCGTTTTGGCACAAATCCATTGTGCGGGTTCTAAAAAGAGCAGCATTGGCATGCTTTTCACGTCGTTGGTAGAATCCACACGCGCGTTCTGCCAAAAGGCACCATTTGTATGCATATCGTGTGGTTTTGCAGAAAACTGCATCCTCGTCTACCAAAAGTGTCATATTCATGCTTAAAACGCTTTTGGCACAAATCCATGTGCGGTTCTAAAAAGAGCAGCATTGGCATGCTTTTCACGTCGTTTGGTAGAAATCCACACGCGCGTTCTGCCAAAAGCACCATTTGCATGAATATCGTGTGGTTCTGCAGAAAACTGCATTCCTCGTCTACCAAAAGTGTCATATTCATGCTTAAAACGCGTTTTGGCACAAATCCATGTGCGGGTTCTAAAAAGAACAGGCATTGGCATGCTTTTCACGTCGTTTGTAGAAATCCACACGCGCGTTCTGCCAAAAGCACCATTTGCATGCATATCGTGTGGTTTTGCAGAAAACTGCATCCTCGCTACCAAAAGTGTCATATTCATGCTTAAAACGCGTTTTGGCACAAATCCATGTGCGGGTTCTAAAAGAGCAGCATTGGCATGCTTTTCACGTCGTTTGGTAGAAATCCACACGCGCATACTGCCAAAAGCACCATTTGCATGCATATCGTGTGGGTTTTGCAGAAAACTGCATCCTCGTCTACCAAAAGTGTCAGATTCATGCTTAAAACGGGTTTTGGACAAATCCATGTGCGGTTCTAAAAGGAGCAGCATTGGCATGCTTTTCACGTCGTTTGGTAGAAATCCACACGCGCGTTCTGCCAAAAGCGTCATTTGCATGCATATCGTGTGGTTTTGCAGAAAACTGCATCTTCGTCAACCAAAAGTTGCATATTCATGCTTAAAACGCGTTTTGGGCACAAAATCCATGTGCGGGTGCTAAAATGAGCAGCATTGGCATGCTTTCACGTCGTTTGGTAGAAATCCACACGCGCGTTCTGCCAAAAGCGTCATTTGCATGCATATCGTGTGGTTGTGCAGAAAACTGCATCCTCGTCTACCAAAGTTGCGTATTCATGCTTAAAACGCGTTTGGCACAAATCCATGTGCGGGTGCTAAAAAGAGCAGCATTGGCATGCTTTTCACGTCGTTTGGTAGAAATCCACACGCGCGTTCTGCCAAAAGCACCATTTGCATGCATATCGTGTAGTTTTGCAGAAAACTGCATACTCGTCTACCAAAGTGTCATATTCATGCTTAAAACGCGTTTTGGCACAAATCCATGTGCGGGTTCTAAAAAGAGCAGCATTGGCATGCTTTTCACGTCGTTTGGTAGAATTCCACACGCGCATACTGCCAAAAGCACCATTTGCATGCATATCGTGTGGTTTTGCAGAAAACTGCATCCTCGTCTACCAAAAGTGTCATATTCATGCTTAAAACGCGTTTTGGCACAAATCCATGTGCGGTTCTAAAAAGGAGCAGCATTGGCATGCTTTTCACGTCGTTTGGTAGAAATCCACACGCGCGTTCTGCCAAAAGCGTCATTTGCATGCATATCGTGTGGTTTTGCAGAAAACTGCAATCTCGTCTACCAAAAGTGTCGTATTCATGCTTAAAACGCGTTCTGGCACAAATCCTTGTGCGGGTGCTAAAAAGAGCAGCATTGGCATGTTTTCACGTCGTTTGGTAGAAATCCACACGCGCGTTCTGCCAAAAGCGTCATTTGCATGCATATCGTGTGGTTTTGCAGAAAACTGCATCCTCGTCTACCAAAAGTGTCGTATTCATGCTTAAAACGCGTTTTGGCACAAATCCTTGTGCGGGTGCTAAAAGAGAGCAGCTTTGGCATGCTTTTCACGTCGTTTGGTAGAAATCCACACGCGCGTTCTGCCAAAAGCGTCATTTGCATGCAAATCGTGTGGTTTTGCAGAAAACTGCATCCTCGTCTACCAAAAGTGTCGTATTCATGCTTAAAACGCGTTTTGGCACAAATCCATGTGCGGGTTCTAAAAAGAGCAGCATTGGCATGCTTTTCACGTCGTTTGGTAGAAATCCACACGGGCGTTCTGCCAAAAGCGTCATTTGCATGCATATCGTGTGGTTTTGCAGAAAACTGCATCCTCGTCTACCAAAAGTGTCATATTCATGCTTAAAACGCGTTTTGGCACAAATCCATGTGCGGGGTTCTAAAAAGAGCAGCATTGGCGTGCTTTTCACGTCGTTTGGTAGAAATCCACACGCGCGTTCTGCCAAAAGCGTCATTTGCATGCATATCGTGTGGTTTTGCAGAAAACTGCATCCTCGTCTACCAAAAGTGTCGTATTCATGCTTAAAACGCGTTTTGGCACAAATCCATGTGCGGGTGCTAAAAAGAGCAGCATTGGCATGCTTTTCACGTCGTTTGGTAGAAATCCACACGCGCGTTCTGCCAAAAGCGTCATTTGCA
>NW_027225822.1:0-55774 GCF_038994185.2 Dermacentor albipictus | reverse complement strand
ACGAGAAGGCGTTTGATTCTGTCGAAACCTCAGCAGTCATGGAGGCATTACGGAATCGGGGTGTAGACGAGCCGTATGTAAAAATACTGAAAGATATCTATAGCGGCTCCACAGCCACCGTAGTCCTCCATAAAGAAAGCAACAAAATCCCAATAAAAAAAGGCGTCAGGCAGGGAGATACGATCTCTCCAATGCTATTCACAGCGTGTCTGCAGGAGGTATTCAGAGACCTGGATTGGGAAGAATTGGGGATAAAAGTTAATGGAGAATATCTTAGTAACATGCGATTCGCTGATGATATTGCCTTGTTTAGTAACTCAGGGGACCAATTGCAATGCATGCTCACTGACCTGGCGAGGCAAAGCAGAAGAGTGAGTGGGTCTAAAAATTAATCAGTAGAAAACTAAAGTAATGTTCAACAGTCTCGGAAGAGAACAGCAATTTACAGTAGGTAGCGAGGCACTGGAAGTGGTAAGGGAATACATCTACTTAGGGCAGATAGTGACGGCGGATCCAGATCATGAGACGGAAATAATCAGAAGAATAAGAATGGGCTGGGGTGCGTTTGGCAGGCATTCTCAGATCATGAACAGCAGGTTGCCATTATCCCTCAAGGGAAAAAAGTATAATAGCTGTGTCTTACCAGTACTCACCTATATACGGGGCAGAAACCTGGAGGTTTACGAAAAGGGTACTACTCAAATTGAAGACGACGCAACGAGCTATGGAAAGAAGAATGATAGGTGTAACGTTAAGGGATAAGAAAAGAGCAGATTGGGTGAGGGAACTAACGCGAGTTAATGACATCTTAGGTGAAATCAAGAAAAAGAAATGGGCATGGGCAGGACATGTAATGAGGAGGGAAGATAACCGATGGTCATTAAGGGTTACGGACTGGATTCCAAGAGAAGGGAAGCGTAGCAGGGGGCGGCAGAAAGTTAGGTGGGCGGATGAGATTAAGAAGTTTGCAGGGACGGCATGGCCACAATTAGTACGTGACCGGGGTTGTTGGAGAAGTATGGGAGAGGCCTTTGCCCTGCAATGGGCGTAGCCAGGCTGATGATGATGATAATGATGATGATTATGATGATGATGAAACTCTATGGTCCTAGCCACAGAACTGACGCTATGGCCTCAGAGATCGAACCTCGTGCTACCCGATCGCCATCAACAAGCTCAGCAGGCTTGGCAAACATGGTGCGCCGACTTTCGCTAATGCCCTGCTGCTAATGGGCAGAGGGAAATTTGGCAGCTTGAGCCGCGACAACTTGAGTTGAGAGTTGCTCATTTCTCTTGTATTTCTAACTGACCGATAACTTGGGTTTGTGTGCGTTAATTATCATAATTTATTTTGATCTCGGTTTTTAGACATGCAAAGTAAAATCTGTTGCAGGACTCATTTAATGCGAAGCAGACAGGGGGAACGGCGACAAAGCATGTGCGAATATCGGGCCATGGTTGGCCACCATTAGGCGCGTATGTGGTATAAAGCCTCATCTGATGGTTTGTCCGTGATACGCGCGCTAGTGGTAGGGTAAGCTTGTCAGCGGCGACCGGCGAATTTAGGTCAAGGCCACACCAGAGAACATTGCCACACTACTTAGGCCGGCAGGCCTGTCCGGCGCTTCTTTAGTTCGGGGGCTCCTGTCTAAATGAATGGGAACGGAGAAATCGTTTCTCTCTGCAAACACATCATCATATTTGATGATCTTGTTTCATCTAAAAGAAAACGGGGGTTAATATCTAGTGACCGTAAAAATATCTTTTTTTTAATTTAGGCCCCTATCGATCTTTAAATAAAAATTGACAATGACAAAATATTAAGAAACGAAACTATGGAGTTTACAACTTTAAAGGGACTGACAACTGGCCAGATTGTGTTGAGACGTTGATGGAAATGAAATGACCCTGATTTATAGTGGTATAATCCAGTACGCTGTTCGGGATGTAAAAGGACACGAAAGCGAAACACGAAATCGGTTTATACTAATAAAGCATTGTTTGAGAACACTGCAGGCAGTCATTTCAAAATAATAGTTTCATTATTAGACGAGAAAATGAAGGTCGAAGTATCAGTATTTGAATTTCGCGCCTTTACTCCGACGCCGATACGTCAGTGTGACGTCAGGGATTCCTAAGTATGTTTTCGCATTTTGGCCGCGTTGGCTGAGTTAAGGTTCCCGAAACTTGCCATGTTGAATATTTGGTTCCTTTAGAAGACAATGTAGTCAATCTGTATCGCTATATAATTAAGTAGGCCCTAGAAGATGCCATCAAAATCCATGACGTCACAGCGACCAGGTGCGGGAACTTCAAGGGGGCGCGCCACCCGTATTTCGTTCTTGCGCTTTTTTGGCTTACCAAGCGCTTTATCGTGGTAAGGGTGGCGTTTTTGCTGTAGTAGAGAGGCAATTTACTGATCCAGAAAGAAATCATTCTCGTCTTTAGTGTCCCTTTAAAAAGGAAAAATAATTTTAAATTGGCAAAGAAAGAAAAACTAAGGTGCCTCAATGTAGCGCGCCGCCGTCGGCGGCGCGCTACATCGAGTATTGTGAATGAGTATTCTGAAGCTCGCCTTATAAGCGGCAAAGTATGTCCACCTCGCCTAGGAACTCCTTTGCAAAAACGTCACGCTTGCCGCGCTTAAAGCTTTATTATAAAGAAAGATCTGTGTTATTTAAAAAAAGAACAAAGAAAAGAAAAAGCATCCTCTGTATATACCAGGTGTTTCTACGAAGACTAAGTGCCAAACAATGAAATCTTCCTTACCTCAGTAAAGAAGCCTTCATTGCGGTCAGGCTACCTTATGTCACTCTGAAAGCTTCCTTACTGAGGGGCCCTCGGTAAAGGCTTCCTTGGTGCTTCCTCCGCATAAGGTAGCTCCAAAGTTACCTTCATGCGTCCTTACGCCGCTCCTGGCCCTGAACGAGCGCTTCACCTCACTGCTTAACCACGTGACGTTTGCTTGCGCATGCGCGCTGTCGCCCACCTGCGGAGAAGCGTGAGCACGGTACGTCTTGCCAGGCATGTTCTTTTCAGTCACGCGTACAGTGTTCTAGAACACTGTAGTCACGCGTGCGGCATGAAAGCGTTGCTAGGCGTTGCACGACGCCGGCGTGCTAGCGTTGCTGGAGCACATCAAGTTTTGCACTGTAATGCGCTACTTTTTTAAAGTTTAGTAAACAAAACTAGATGAAAGCGTCCACGCTTCTCTATATTAGCTCTTCAATGTAAAGATTGTGCGGCGATACAACATTTTTTTATTGAATATTGGTGTTCGCGTAAAGCTTTTAAGAGATAATCTCGAACCCAGGGATGCGGCAACCGCTCCTTGCCTGAGGACGGGTGAAGGGAGCTTTCAGAGTGCGCTTGCTTCCTCCATTGGTCCTTCGCTGTAAGGAGGCCTCACGTAAGGTTAATAATAATAATAATATTTGGGGTTTTACGTGCCAAAACCACTTTCTGATTATGAGGCACGCCGTAGTGGAGGACTCCGGAAATTTCGACCACCTGGGGTTCTTTAACGTGCACCTAAAGCTAAGTACACGGGTGTTTTCGCATTTAGCCTCCATCGAAATGCGGCCGCCGTGGCCGGGATTCGATCCCGCGACCTCGTGCTCAGCAGCCCAACACCATAGCCACTGAGCAACCACGGCGGGTCACGTAAGGTTAGGAAGCGCTCGAAGGAAAGGAACGTTTCATTCTTTGGGCCTAAGAAATTTTTACAAATCGCATGTGGTAGATAGCACAATTATAGTCTTTGAGATGGATTTCTCAAACGGACATTACTTGCACGATAAATCTAAATGCACATACGGCTAATTAGCGAGAAATCACTAATTATATCCTGACTTAATTAAATTGCGGTATATATTGCAATTTGCGAATTGTAGCCAGTAAGTTTGCAAGGCATATCCAGTTGGAGCGAGTACTAAGGATGGCACCAGTTCTTTTCTCAGTTTCAGTTCTTCTTCAATTCGGCCTCTGACTGTCCTTACCTGAACCAGGCACGTACCCAAGGAGAGGAGGGGGGAGGCTGGGAGGCGCCATCCCCCCGATATTAGGCGGCATACGCCTCCTCCCCCCCCTTCCTACACACTCACGCCGCCCATGTTACTACCACTCTTCAGCCACATTCCTAAAGCGCCGCCAAATCAATCTTGAGACTTGACAGCTTCGGCGGTGAGCATTGGGCTGCTGCTACAGCATTGCGGCCAAGGCTGAACTGAGGGCCTGAGACAGATTGATAGTCGTCCAGCTAAAAAAATGACGGAATGTTCTCGCCTTTCTTATTATTTCGATGTTTATTTCGAAATCTCAAGGCGCTGCCGCTAGAAAGTCCCTACTGTTTTCTTTTCACCGATCTACGTTTCACAGCCATTCCAAAAAAATTTTAATCAAACCCTGCAATTACTGCTGAACCCATAAGCAATATGAATGCCATCCGCTACCTCGTCTGGTATTTTTCATGCAAGATTGGCAACGGGAAACAAGAGTTGCAAGAAGTTCTGCGAAGGGAGAGAACCGAGGCAACAGCAAAACCGTTGTTCGTTAAAATATTTATGGGTGAAAATCTTTTTATTTGGAAAGGAAGTATATGGAAAACGCCGCCGGAAGTGGAGAATGATTCCGTGTGTTTTGAATGACGCTTCTACAATTATCTGTCGAGCCTACCGAAGTATAGGCACTTCTCTGCTGTGCTTGTGTGGGTGCTTCTCTAACCTTCCGCGGTGGGCGCAGTGCGTCTAGAACTGTAGCGTGCTGCGCTCTTCTCGGTTGTACGGGGCTGGCCGCCACGCATCATTATGCAGCTTCCCAAATGACAATACGAGTCGGTTTTGGCACTCAGCTTGGTAGAGCAGTAAACGAGGGATCCAAAAGAATTGTGATTGTGCGGCAAATATATATTTCTTTATAGTTCTTCCAGGGCGAATAAGAAAAACACTACCTGAAATCGTCATTTTACGCTTTCGCTTGTTTACTTGTACTTGGCTGTGTCCCTCCTGCGTTTCTTTCCAGCGTGAGTAAATTTGATATGGTTCCTGGTATGCCAAGTAAACCGAAGCGCCTCGAGCGGCCAGTCGCGCGGCAATTCTACGTGTATTTTCGGTATTCTTTCCCGCTCGGAAAATCACTTTTGTGTAGCACGTATTGAGCAACAGAAAATTGTATCGGGATTTTTTCATGTCGCTCTACAATTTCCTTATTGATGATTTTCATCTAATCATAACATATGAGAAGTTTAATTATCTAATTAGGCGGAAGGAAAACATACTTTGAGTATTTCCAAGGCGACGTCAAACAACATTAATAATATTTGGGGTTTTACGTGCCAAAACCACTTTCTGATTATGAGGCACGCCGTAGTGGAGGACTCCGGAAATTTTGACCACCTGGGGTACTTTAACGTGCACCTTAATCTAAGCACACGGGTGTTTTCGCATTTCGCCGCCATCGAAATGCGGCCGCCGTGGCCGGGATTCGATCCCGCGACCTCGTGCTCAGCAGCCCAACACCATAGCCACTGAGCAACCACGGCGGGTGTCAAACAACATTACCTTTGTTCTGTCCAGCCATAGATTTTCCTACAAAGTAATTTTTGTAGGAAACTCTGTGTCTAGCTACGTCGCATTTGCATATTTTTAAACTCTGGCTAAAGTTAGCTGGGACATCCTGTACATACTTTTACACAGTAAATTTCCGTCAATTTCATTCCAGTTACTTCGATAGGTTAATTCGATCCTGGCCGAAGATTCTGGTTAACGCCCATACTTTTTAATGGGCCGAAACTCGGTTATTTCGAGCCTAAAATAGGCGATACACTGTAAAATAATTTACACCCTAAAAGTGAAAAAGGGTGTGGATGTGTCTATAACTTACACCCTTAGGGTGTTATCTATATAAGGGACACCACAAGCGTGTGAGCTATAAACACATTTACACCCCTTTTCACTTTTTAGAGTGTAAATTATTTTACAGTGTAGCTGCAACATGGTGGTCATGACGTGCTTCCGATTCTCCGCAAATGCTTCAGGTTTCTGGAATAAGTAAAAGGAAAGCCTTCAAGATCCGCTTCCGTACCTCAGAGGGAGTCGTCGCTGGTGCGTGGGTTAGAACATTGTGCACCTACTGGCATTTACCCGATGATTTGAACTTAACTGGTCAGAACTGAAGCGCCTAATCCCGACGGTTACCCAAATTGTCACTGGAATGGCTGCAACTTCTGCCTTGACAGCGTTAAGGAACTCGATGCATCGAAGACATGCTATATCCCGTTGAAAAATGCAGATTTTCGGCTTGTTCTCGGCAGAATTACAAGTGAAAACGGCAGCTCATCATGAATGGTTATCGTATTTACCTAATTACAACACGTGACAAGGAGTTCGAAAATTACCTGCGCGTTACGATCGGATACGAAACAGAAATCGCGTTCGTGGCGTTGGTGTTAGCGCCATCGCAAGTGGTACCCCAAGATGGCGGCAGAGCAAGTTTTTGCGTACGCCGTCGTTGACGGCGCGCTGCTTTCATTACAACACATTCAGAAGAATTGTTACTTTACGTGCTAAGCTAGCGGGCAACGAAGCCGCGTCACGTGTTTTCGGCATGTCGGAGTTTTGCGTGTTAAGTGATGAACTGACGAAGTGTAACATCCCGTTCGCGATGATTTCGAAGTCGTCGCTCAAGAGATGCGGAATATCTGAGGCTGCGCAAAAAGGGCATATGGCCCGTAGCGATAAAGAGCCGTCTGAGAGTGACTACGATGGACATTAGCTGTAAACAAATTTCCATTTTGTCAAGGCTAACTCTGTATGGTCTCGTCTTTCGACGTGAAACGTCATTAAATAAGTCAAGGTGGTCGCTTGCTAAAACAGCATGTAACGAAAACATGTTATACTATTATCGCTTATATCTTTGCAACCGCACTACCCACGCGTCCTAATATGATCGGCCAGCGGGGAGCCTCTGTGGCCCCGCTACGACGAATCGCTTCGCGAAGCCAACAGTGCGCCCCCTTCGGACAGCCCTAGGGTGCCAGTAAGGCTAGCCACATTGTTAGCTCGGTTCGCTGTCGCATTCACGGACCAATTGGAGCAAGAAAACTCCTGAAAAAGGGGGTCCTACGGCGCTCTCCCCCACGGACTGCGGCAATCGTCACGGTCATTTGACATACGCGGCAGCTAACCACGGAGTCAGCTCTCGAATCAAGACGCGCCAGCTTGAGTCAAGCGTGACCACCCGAGGCCCTACTCCGTTCAGTGTGTTCGGTGAAACAAAAGTGCGGGAGTGAGTGTGTGAACCCTCACCCTCAAAGGCGGGTCCTTCGACGACTTTGAACTACGGATTGGACGAAGGATGGACGGCAGGGGGGAGAGAGGGGGTTTCGAGAAGCCGGCTGCTCTCTGTGCGTCGTTCTCGGTCATGCTATAGATTGATGAAATGTAACGTTCTTCACCCTTCATCTAGACATTGTAAATAAATCCCGTGCTCCTCGTTCTCGATGAGAACAAGTTACTCCCTTCAACAACATCCTTAGCATGGATGAGTCGGACTACGGCATGGGCGAGCTACCCCTTTTTACATACCCGACCCCAACTCTTACAGTAGAAGAAAGAAACTATTACTCGATTATGTATGTGTCGGGTGCACAGACGGCACTGACGCATGACGCAATCGGAGTTAAATTGAGGTTCTCATTGAACGTTCACATACGCATAGCTCGACAGTACGGGTGTCGATCCGAGCGGGTGTGATCGCGTTTGAGAGAGCTTACTCAGTCATAGTAGTTATACTCCATCAAACTCAAACCTGTGCTGATCAAGAGCTATAAAACCTACAAGTGTGCATTATTTATTTAGTTATTTATTTTATTTTTTTGCAGAAATTTCACGCTTGCTCGGTTATGATGCCTCCACGTTCGATATGGTGTGTCCAGAAATGGCGTGGTGAGACTCGGGTAGCAAGATAGAAGGATGCCAATTCACGCTCACTATCTTTGACCACGGCGGGCCTATTGTCTAATGGGAAACAAGCACGATTGTAAGATTAGACCGTAGGAACCCTGTATCAGAAGCACGCAAGCTTTCCAATGCGTGAATATATGCATCTTGCTTTGCGTTAGTATCGTTGTGTGAAGAAAGGAAGCCACATTAGTCGATCACACATGTCGCGTATACGCAGATGGCGCCGTTGACGCTCCACGCATGACTTTGAGAGGCGGAGCACAACAGTATACGTTTCTCCATCCGAGCATGTGTTAGTGCGGTAGGTACGGTACGGGCCGTCCGGATGAGGAAGGGGAGGACTGACCCCCGCCACCCCATCAAGGACATAATAAAGTTATATCTCTCCATCCGAGCAGAATTGGCCGCGTTTGAGAGAAAGAGGGCTCACTGTGCCATAGTATGTATAAGTTACGAAACTCGAACTGGTGTTCATTGGAGCCGCCTACAAAACTGCGTAAATGTTTCACAATGCTAATCATAACCAACTAGCCCAGCTGTCCATACTTAGTAAATGTCACGCTTGCTCGGCTATCTGCTCACTCCCCCGCAGCTTGCGTTCCACAAGTATACGGTCTAGAAATGGCGTGAACAGACTCGGGCAGCGAGCCAGGGAAGTATTCAACGCCTTTGACCACGGCGGTACACGTCCTCCGTCTCCAGAGGGAGCGCGCAGAAGCCCCAGCCATCGACGGCGGGGCTCGAGCGGCACAGTGTAGCCTCGCCAGCTAGTAGAGGGGTCGTTTCGTTACCTCATAGAGAAACACACGAGGCCACGACAAATATGGAGCGAGCATGATTGCAATACTATACCGTTAAGAGGTGCACTAGCTGCAAGGTAAGACATGTAAGCTTTCTATATAAGATGTATTAATGAACGCCTGCGGGAACATAAGCTTTCATTGAAAAATGGATATGGTTCAAACTTGCCGCTTCATTGCAAGGCCTGCGGGAAAGAGAATAAACAAGTATGTGAAGCAAGGCTTCATGATACAACAATCATGTTTAAAAGTAAAGATTCTGTGGCGCGTGAATTGTTGGAGGCCAACCAGATTGAGAAAAGGGGGGACACCTGTGTCAGCATCCCGTCTTTGAATATTTACATGAATGAAAGCACGTTTTTAGATAAGTTTTAGATTTAGAATAAACGTGATTCCCTTCATATATATATTCAGCGTTATCGCACGTGCGCATTCACATAGTCAGTGTTCCTCTGTTTTTTCTCGTTCCCCTCTCCTCATGGCTACATAATTAGCCTCCTCTGACTTCAATAAACAGTTGCAAGTAGCGCCTTGTCCTGTCTGTATTCCTTCCTGTGTGCCGTCACTATTGGCGCTTCATCTATTGAAAGAATTCTATATAATGCATGAATAAATGTAAGTTGTGTATTTGGTTGGCATTATGTCTGCACCTGTAGTGCTCACACGCCCTCTGCAGCACGCACAAGGCGTTTCACGTACCACACTGCAGCTGCGTCCCTGATACATCCTACCTGACCTTTCTTTTGCTGATTGACAGACTCGGAGGCTTTGTACATTTTTCTTGTTATAAAATCGGATTCGGTTAGATTTGGGCGCACATTGTTTTGTGCTTTGAACTCATAAATATGTAGTGCACGCAGTGATAAGGGAGCGCATTGAAATCTGGTAAATACTGCCAAAAGAAGCGGCGGTGTGTTTGATTATTAGCTTTTTTCTTCAATTCTACCCGCCGGATAATTCTATCACTTCTGTCGGCTCGGTCAAGATCGAATTAACGGAAGTCGACTGTCGCATGTTTCGCATTTTACACTTAAACGCTAAGGTCACCTCTCTGCACTGGCGTAGCAACAGGGGGGCCCGGGGCGCCGTGGGCCCCGGGTGCAAGGGGCCAGTGTAAGGGGGGGGGGGGAGGGGTTGCATATACGTCTGAAGACACCCGGAAATTGTTGATATCCTCGACTTCCTCGACTACAACCAGGGGGGGGGGGGGTAGTAGTAGGTCACAGAAGACCTATGGGCCCCGGGTGCCAGACGACCTAGCTACGCCACTGCCTCTCTGCTAATTCTAAACTCGGTACTGCACGCCTTCGCTTATAGCGTCACGTTCTACATGCGCCGCGTCTATGCATGCATAAACAATTGTCGGGAAAAACGATGATGTGGCAAATCTTAGATGCTGCACACTCAATGAGGTGCAGCCCCGTCGGAGGTACGGCAGCTCGTCCTGCTAACGAGAGCTTATGCAGTCATGTTCCGTTGCGTACGCAGGCTTTTCAAAAAATGCGTGCACGTTACGACTAATTGTGTGTTTTTAAAGCCTGGTGCTTTTCTCATGCTACATCGTTTTACCCTTCCTTTCTTTGATCAGTCCATGGCATCCAACAACTGCAACAATTGCAGATCCGTATGAATAACGAGCTTACTCGCACAATCAATGAAACGCAGCGGCAAGGCGACAGGGCGCAATCGAAGCATGCGTCGTTGGAAACGCCATTCCTTTCCATCGATGTACACAATCACGTATGCACAAATATAAAAGAATAGAATCGCTTTTATTCTTCACTTTCTTGGAATGGAGGTCAATGTATTGCGATGGGATCTTCTCCGAAAACGGAATCTTCGGCGGAGCCAACTGTCGCGTACAGCTTCTCAAGTAAAAGTAACAATAGAAAAGAAAACAAAGCGAGGGGTATAGTATCACTGAAGTGGGCCTCCTCAGCCGGCTCCACGGAGTGTCCCAGTAACGATCGCGAAATAAATGCTGGCCGCGTGGATGAGGACGACGCGAGCAGGCGTCCCCTTTTCTTCCGAGCGGCGGCGACGCGTTTTCTTGTTATGGATTGAGACGCGCGGGCGCGCCACTTGGCGCGCGGCCAAGCGAAGTCTGCCCTGCTGGGGCTACATGGCGCCGCTCTCAAAAACGCCGGGCGAGAAAGCCAGGGCAGGGCACAAAAGCACCACCGCTCGTCGCGCCTGATGAAAGAACCCTCTCGGCCGCGTAAACAAATGGGGGCCGCTCATATACGCTCGCCAAGGAACCGTTCCAGGGCGCCCTCATATCCATATATCCATCCCACACCCGTACGCCAAAAACGAGAAAGGAACGGTGAAAATGCGTTTACAATGGCGCACGAAGACATCGGTGACTGACACACGCGTCTGCTGCTCGCTGCTGAAGGCGGCGCAGAAGACTTGTTGGTGGTAGTTGTTGTTATTACAGCGCGGGACTAAAGGCTGGGAGAGATGCCTTGAGCTGAGAGAAAGACGCGTTGCACATCTGTGGACATCGTGCAGTCGAAGCGCGGGCATGCAGTGTGTGCTACACATATTGAAGACACGTGTGCAACTGGCGTTACTACTATGCGAATCAGTATTATTTTTTCTTCAATCGCGAGGCCTTCGCGGGTGAAAAATATGTGTTTCTACGTATATGGTGCGTCGGTACAATGGGAGGGCCCAGGTTTCACGCAGTTCCGTATATCAATCTAGGGCGATATTCTGTAAGTGTCCACCTAATGTACATGTCCATTTCGTCTGCTTCTAAAGTGCCTGTTTGGCTGGGGGCGCCTGTCTCCTTCTCACCGTGTCCCCAGCCCAGCCAATCAGAACTTCAGCAGCAAACGAAATGGACATCTCCACTGGGTGGACATTTACAATATACCTCCACTGGTCTTGGCGACGTTACTAGTATTACATGCCATATTTGGCACAGAAACTAAACGCTTTGCTGCGGTTAAACATGCGAAGCTAGTAGTGGCAACCCCCGTCAGGCAGGCTACCAAGCGAGAGCCGTTTCGCAGTTCCTGAAAGGCATGCCTTTCGACTATCCCTACACGTGACGTCACAATGTGTACGGTACTTTAACACCATGGGTCACCTTCGGAGTCATACGTAACGATTGTTCTTTAAACGCGAACGCCTCGCTCGGTGCGGAAACAACTGTATGGCGGAAATCTTTCCAGGCGCCATATCCTCGTACATTGCACTAATTGGAGAGCATTTACAAGGGCGTACGTTTGGAATGAGCCAGCTCTACTACCTCTCCTATCAATTTTCTGCGCCTGCGTGCGCAACGTCATTGCTACAGAATGACGTCATAGATGTTTCCAAGCGCGCACTCTTTGAATACAGAAATGGCGCTTCGCACGCCTAGCTGCTTCAGCGGCCGAGTTGAACTCCTCCAAGTATCTACCATCAACACATGGTATGCGACTGTTGTTACCGACAGGGCACAGTCATTTGCAAAGCGGTGAGCGTGATGGCAAGCATGATTCAGAACCTAAGGCATGCGCCCGCGCCTCCCTGAACGCTGTCTTAGCGGCCACAAAAATAGTGCGACCATTACAAAAAGTGCACGCGCTTGAGTCACAACGTAATACGTCCCAAGTGGCGCCCACAGTGGACAAAGTGCGTTGTGTCTGGTCTCGATTCAACCACCTGCCGGGGAAAACCATTGCAGTGCACAGAGTGCTTCACGTAACTTAAACCAAGGATTAAAAAAAAAAAGTAGTCAGCCGCAGCTGCAATAAACCAACGGTACATGGTTTGCCGTCATATGGCGCTCTTTAGTATATTTTTTTTATATTCCGCTTAATTAGTTAACTAAAGTGAGTTATGCGAAAATTTTATTATTCACTTTAGGGCCTAATGCGTTTGATTGCGTTGCAGAAGGGTTTCAGAAACGACCGGCCCGATTTTTCGTGGCAACGTACATGCTGCGTGGCGATATTTCTCGGCGTTTAAAGAAAGCCCGCGAAATATGAAATAAAACCGCGTGACTGCGTTCGTGCGCTATCGCGCTGCAGCGCTCGCGACCGCGCGTCGAGCCCATCGCGCACCGCCACGGACGCCGACGCACTGCTGCGAAGCCGACTGCGTGGAGCCGCTCGCTTGGCCACGGTCCGCGCGCACGGTTCTTTCGCACGACGCGCGGTGGCGAGCGCTGCAATACGGCGATGCACGAGCTCAGTCACGTGTTTTTTATTTCATACTTCGCGGGCTTTAAACGCCGGAAAAAATCGACACGCAACATGTACGTTGCCACAAAAAACTGGATCGGTCGTTTTGGAATGCCCTCTACAACGTAACGAAACGCACTTGGCCCTAAAGTGAATATTAAAGATTTTGCATAATTCATCTTAGTTAATTAATTAAGCGGAATATTATCTAAGGAGCGCCACATGACTGCAAACCATGTGCCGTTGGTTTCATTTAGCTTGCAATCGGCTAGCCACTCAACTCCTTGGTTCAAGTTACGTGAAACACCCTATATACGATGCAAGTTACGTGTAATCACGCCGCGGAATTAATTGGTCCGTTTGGGAGACGATTACCATACTTTACTAACTGCAAATTCTTCCTATCTTTTTATCCTTTTTTAGAGTTAGCTTTTAGCAAGTTTTCAAATCCACGCTGACTTGGCGAAATGTGTGCATTCCACTTCTTGAAACAACGGAACGGCACAGCAGAAAGGAAGACGAACACAGGCTCGTCTTCCTTTCTGTTGTGCCGTCCCGTTGCGCTATATTTCAAGCTGGTTCTCGCGTCAATATACCAACTAGCCCAGCAGTTCAACTCCTTTAAAGCGTGCGTTTTACACCGTTGCAAGCGCCGCTAGTGGACATAGTCTCCTTTCGAACAGAATGAAATTTTCCGAGACCCACACATGCACCACCTTGGCACGGCTCCCTTGACTGCGTGCTATGTCGCATCGACGAAGCGTTAATTCAGATTCCACGGCTGCAATAGAAACCCAACCGGAGCACACTGACATGACGGCGTAATGCAGCTCGCCACCGAAGCCATGCAAAAGGACGGAAGCAACGTTACTCCTCGAGCGTCACGTGGCAGGAAAAAAGGGCGGCGGGAAAGCTACGATGCGTCAGTGCGGCCGCGTCGTAGAGAGAAAAAAAAAAAGAAAGCAAGAACACGACCTGCGCGTCGTTAGACATTCGGCCTTCTTGCAAGGTCACAGTTGACACCAGATTATTACGCAGCTGCAGGCAGCGGTCAAGCATCTGCGCACTGCATGTGATTGCATTCCCAATGCCGCAAGCAGGCTTACAAAAGCGAGGAGGAGTGTTTTTATGTCGAAGGCAGCCCGACGCAGGTGCACGCGTAGTCTAACAAGAATAAAGTCGTATGTTGACACTCCTGCGCAATCTTGTTCACGTCGTTCTAGCACTCGTACGCTAAAGAGGGTCGGATTTCGAAGTGGAATTCACAGCACCTTCCAATGCTTAGCAGGCCTCCGACGAAGAGTAGGCCACGTTAAGCTGAGGCAATCAATTGCGCACCGAAGGAAAACATGCCAGAGCCGAAAGCACAAGGAGGTATGTCACGTGACGCCGGGAGAGTCGCGAGTACTCTCTGTGCACCAGTTATGTTTTTACATAGCAAAGCTTCGAGTGGATAATTTATGCTCGGCTTGCGTGTGTTTCATACAGCGCGTCTGCCGGGGCGGCGCAGTTCCGTGTCTGCGTCAGTGATGACTCGTCGCCTACCGGTGGCATCAGAGATCAATGGTTTTCAATGCATAGACTTTGCGGATGGCTCACAACCGGTAGCTGCTCTTCTACTTTTGCATACAGCACTCGCGAACACACACGCTCAGAAAGTTGCATCGCACTGGAAACGGGCTTGTGACAATTACGCAGTGACTGTACAGGAAACGTGTAAAAAAATAACAATGAAGGGCGCAGAGCTGAAACCTGCTAGCGCCACCGAAATTGTCCCGACGAAGAGAAGCGGCTACGGCAGACACAACCCAGCATCATAACGAAACGTTTAACGCCACCAGAGTCGACCGATCTGACAGTCCACAGGGCTGTAGAGTTATGCACCGCATTGCACCGAAAATGATTAGAGGGAGCGCACACTATGTGCAACTGTATTCGCAAACGTGATCATATAGCTAATGGGCGTCTTCGGTCCGCTTGTGATTGTTTCACCGTGTCCGTGGCAACGCGGCGATCAAGACACGGTTCGAACGACTCGGTCAGTTAACAACCGCACTGACACGTGGCATAGGCTTAATAGTGACCCTTGTGGTGTCGCTAACGATGCAATTGAGCTGCGTCAAAAAAAAAAAAAGCACAACACGTCATTTTGCCGCCAGCAGCATATGTGACGCGCTTCACTGCCGGCCGATAGTGCGCAAGAAGTCGTGTCAGTCCCTCCGAGAGATTCACCGTTCTTCGTGGCACACACAGACGAATGGTTGTAGTGCGCTGAGTAACACGAAGGCGTAAGTGAGCAGGGTCGTTATTCGCACCAAGAATGTGAGATAGCGAGCAGTCTAGAGTTCGATATATAAAATAAAAAAAAATGAGGAGGAAATGCTGTGGTGGTTGTCCAATGAGGTATGTACAAGCGCGAGATGAGGTCACATCG
This sequence comes from Dermacentor albipictus, assembly GCF_038994185.2. Taxonomy (NCBI): domain Eukaryota; kingdom Metazoa; phylum Arthropoda; class Arachnida; order Ixodida; family Ixodidae; genus Dermacentor; species Dermacentor albipictus. Next base: position 40,401 of record NW_027225822.1, on the reverse strand, counting down.
TCGGTGGCTGTTGCTGCTGCCGCTGCGGTGGGTGTCGGTGACGATGGGGTCTCCTCCGGGCGTCCCGGGCGCTCGCGCGGCGCCGCCTGGGGCCTCGGTGGGGATCCCGGAGGAGACAAGTAGCGCCCCCCACCGAGGCCCCGAAATTATGGCGCCCGCGGCGGCGCCCGGGACGCACCGTGTGGTGCCGCTGCGTAGCCCCCCCTTTCCGGCAGCCCCCACGCACACGCACTAGGCCACTCTGCAAGAGACAGAACAAAAGGAAACAAGATGTAAGGCACGGTGAAGAGCTTGCATTGGCGCCATCACGGACGCCATGTCGGAGAACCACTGCGGCACAACGAAATGCTGCGCCTTCATTTAATCTCCCGAAACACGAAATCTACGACATTATAGGGCAACAAAGACAGATATCGTGGCATCACGTGATCTATGTTCTTCCTTTCCTTCTGTGTTGTCATTTGTGTGGCTCACGTAACGTTGACACGCACTGCGTCTAATAATAAACTCAATTCATTACCTGGTTCGAGTAGTAGGTCATGAGCCCAGCAGCGAATCCTAAACTATGCATGGTGCTCCAAGATCGTGTCCTTGACGTCACGTGACATTATGTACGTATTAGCGTAGCAATGTCGCTATGTGGCAAAAACAGCTCGCGAGTATCGTCAAGCGGATATCAAAATAACTTTCCACAGGCTGTTCGATAGTGTGAGGAATATGCAGCTTTCACCTTGCTCGTGGTTCACCAACATGCTGGTCACAATGACAATATAGCCGGTAAACCAAATGAGGCTAGCAATACCGTCAAAGAATCCACCCCCAAAATCGGCTAATAATGCATCGGCATCCCAGTTAAGGTTGTCCTGAAGTGCTAGTGGTGCAGTCTCGGGGAAATGTTTGCTGGAATTCCAATGTGTGTGTTGTAGCATACCACGAAAGTAATGTTATTATAGCAATAGGATTTCTGCTAAACACGCATGACTTCACTACTGATGGGCTTCAATGTCGCAACATATGTATCGTAAAGGGGATATTAAAGAGTCTAATCAGTGAGTTTATATACATTAGCTACCAGGACATTGCGACTTCTCAAGTAGGTAATTTCTGCCTCTCTCAGAAATCCTGAAAAGGCAGAAAAGTGCTGACAGGACGGTTTAGAAAAATATGTTGGGAATTTTAAAAAAATAAAAATAATAAGTGGTATACCGCAGATGCCACAACGCTCATACAGAAGCAATCGTAATATCAGGAAAAACGAACAAACGATAAACTTCACTCTCTGTACAATGTTTAAGTGAACAAGAGAGGGAGCGGCGCTAAGTAAGATGCGAGACACTACACGTACCGTGCTCGAAACTCGGTGTCTGCATACACTGCGAAATTCAGGAGACGTCACGGAAGCGCCTGGTGAGGGCGAAAGGCGGGGAGTCGGCCCCTGAAATGCTTAATATTTGCAGTCGCAATTCAGGGTGGAAAACCCTTCCGGCGCCACCGAAAGGAGCGCCTCAAGGACGCCGCGCACCGTGAGACGCCGAATGTGGCTAGCTCGGCGGCGAGTCGGCGCGCATCACGCTTCTCTCGCCACGGTGCAACCGGCCAACTTAGGCAGGGCCGCGGCGTTTTGCTGCTGGGCTCGCGAGGTCGTGGGATCGCTCTAGTCCGCGGTGGTCGCAATTTTAAGGGGGCGGAATGCACAGGCACTTGTGTGGTGAGACTCACACGTGCACGTTCGATGACCTCATGTGGTTGAAATATATAGAACCGGAACCCCCTGCTGTGGCGTCTCATAGCCAGAAGCGCAGTGAACTGGGGCCCCCAGAGTTGCTTTAGGAGGCGTTTAACCTGTTCCGGTCTGTTGTGCATGAGTTGCTCTGTAGAGATTGAGGTACACAGTATTTCGGAGAGCAAATCCATTTCCCTGTTATACAGCATAAATAAATAAATAAATAAATAAATAAATAAATAAATAGATAGATAGATAGATAGATAGATAGATAGATAGATAGATAGATAGATAGATAGATAGATAGATAGATAGATAGATAGATAGATAGATAGATAGATAGATAAAATAAAATAAATAAATAAATAAATAAATAAATAAATGAAAATGAACATAAAAACGCTGCAACGAAGAATTCAGAACCGAATGATATATACACTTTGTTGGCACCATTCGTTGGTACAAGAGTCCTATACATATACTAAATGGACGGTAGGTACAGACACACAGCTCGGTTCAAGTTCCGTCCGCGGTGTGCTGAGAACAAGTGCGTCACTCCACGCGTACAGCTGCACATATGACTGCCTCTCACGAACGCCGATCCAACCCCGCGCATCAGGCGATCGCCGGCGCACCGAGAGCGCGCCCATCTACGGGTGTTCCCGCACCTGGCTACGAGCGCGGCTCCCTGGCGGGGCTGCCGTCCTCCTCCTGCGCGGTGAGCAGGGGCGTCCTCTCGGCGCGCACCGGCGAGCACATCACGTCCACCGTGTGCACGCACAGTGCGCCCAGGCTGGGCGTGGTCGCGGTGCCCGTCGACGCCGTGCTCCGCTCCTCGGGCTTCTTCAGGATGGACTTGGCGGCGCCGCGGGTCGCCGGCGGCGGCGGCTCCGCGCGCTCGCCGGGGTCCCCCGAACCGCCGCCGTACTTGCCCGACTGGCCGCCGAACAGCGTCAGCACTGCGATCACGCACGACACGCGCTCGAGAGGAAAGGCACGGAAGCCCGGCACTGCGCACGTGCGCGGCACTCGCGAGCTTCACGGGGAGACCCATACGCGTGACCCCAACGCCCGCCTTAGCGGACGTTGCGTTTGTCAGAGCAAAGGAAGAGAGAGGGATGCGTGCACAGTATACGGTTCATTCTTAAAGGGAACGCCTATTCAGTAACGAAGCCAGTGTGACTATAGCATCGCGACAGCATGATATGAAAAGAAGAAAAAAAAAGTTGTTGATATATGGCACGTTAGGCAGGCTTCCGTGCGCAAAAAGCAGGTTTCGAGACTTGGTGCCACTATTACAACAGTACACAGGGGTGGAAAACTATGTGGGTTTGAAAGGCGAAATTATGGGCCTGTCTAGGGGAAAAGTAAGGTATAGAAGTTTTTTCTTAGATCGCGAGTGTAGGTGTATTCACCGAACCAATCGAACCAATAGAGTATGCTTTTTGACTCACAAAATAAGCGAATAACTATATACTTTGGTTTTTTAATATGTGAACAAAATTTATATAGCGTGCCAAACGCTGAATACTTTCTTAGCGTACATTGGTGGGAATATTGAAAATAAGCATGCATCTGACGAAAGTTGAAACTTTTTTATCGCATTTGGAAAATCTTGAGGGTGTCCTTCGATAAATTAGTTTCTTTCTACCCTTCGATTTAATTTCTCCTTACATCCATCATGTGTTCCACGCTACATATTCACCTGGGGCGGAAGTATGGGACAATAAGCTATCTGACATTACCACTTCTCATGCAACAAAGAAGGATTATGACGAACAGAGCTCAATGAAGTTCAGTGTTGGACAAAATTTAAAAAAAAGTATACGCGAGTGACTGCAGAGAACAGTTCATGCTTAAAGAAGTCACTATCATGTATAGTTTAGGGAGAAAAGCTGGTATTCGCTGCACATTAACCCTGACTGCAGTATTTTATTCTCTTGTGTCATACGAAGTGTCGTAAATATATGTGCATTTATATCCGCTCTCCTGTGTGTTCTTTTCAACAGTTAGGATACTATACAGCACCGCCGTTGCGAACACGCATTGTGCCTTACGCTGCAACGCCCTTGTAACACTCACTTCAGAGAAATGTCCTCGGGCGTGTCGGCGCATGCCTACGCGGCCTTCCATTCCATTCGCGTAATTCAACGGCGATAAGGAACTGAAGACACCAAGGTTAGCGGTCGAACGGGAGTGTGGCATAGTACTCCTGCTTTCACAACAGTGAGGCGCGACTCCTGCTCTGCAGTGAACATCGGTCACAACAGAGACCACACGAATTTGACCTGAAAGATGGTGTCCTGTACGGAAAAAAGTAAGCAGCGCATTCACGGAGGCTATCATTCAGCCTCAACGAGAGAAGTGCACGTCTTCTGAGGACGGAAGCCCTGAACGTGGCACATCCCGACAAAAATAAATTTGAATAGTAAAATAAAAGAAGCCGTCTTTGCGAAATCTCAGATCTACAACGTAGTGATCTCGCGCCGAGAATTTGTACAGCTTCGCGCAACCGCAAAGCGATCGCAGCTATAATACAGGATTATTGCGACCTGCCGAACGCGACACACACACACAAGCCCACCTTTGGAGAAAGGCGACGCCTTGTGCGCGGCCGAGGGCGCGAACACGTGCGGCTCGGGTCGCGGCAGCTCGATGGTTTCCGGTCGAAGCGCCCGGGTGGCGTCCACGGGGTCGAAGCGGGCCTTGGTGCGCACGCCCTGCAGGAACCGCGGCCGCACCAGCTGCACTGGCTGCTGTTGTTGGCCGGCCGCCGGTTCTTGGCTCAGGTCCGCCTGCGAGGCGAACGGCTGCGTGGCGCAGGACAGGTACGTGTCCGAGCTCTCCACGCTGCCGACGTCCCAGCGGTTGATAGTCTTGAGCTCTATGTTGGCCCGGAAGTCGCCTTCGAGGAACTCCTGCGAGTCACCAAGGGGTTTGCACGCTCCCGCCGGCGCCCTCGGGCCATAGCGGCACAGGGCCGGCCGGAGGAGAGAAAAGCACAGCGGAGAGAAAATGAGGGCCGGGGGGACGAGGAGGCCGAACCGGCCAGCAGCGAGGGACGAGCGCCGGAGGCTGCTGGCGGCGGTTCGGCGACAGACAGACAAGCAGAGCGGCAGCAGTGGTAGGCAGAGGCGGGCAGAGAGAGTTAGTGCACGCGAGGCTAGCCGGCCAAGTGGTTTGAGTGGTGCGTGCTTTTTTTGCGGCGCGTGTGTGCGTTTTGTACGCTACCTGGCCCGGTCTCGAAGGGGTAGATCCTAGCGCGGGGCGCTACGCGCTCGAGCCACCTGCAAGGCAAGCCCGCAGCCCCCGGCGCTCGTCCCCGAGGCCCCCGAGCCGAGACTCACGGGCGAGGCCGCCAGCGTCTGGCCCGCCGCTTGCTGGCGACTGCCGCTGAGAGAGTTGAGCGGCTCCGGCAGCAGGAGAGGGTCCGACGCGCCTCGGGCTCCTCCTCCTCCAGGTGGTACCCCTGAGCAGCCGCCGCTGGCGGCAGCCTGTAGCGTGTGCTCGTAGTTGCGGAAGCAGCCGGCGTTCAGGCGGGCCGCGGACTCTTCACCGAGGCTGATGGCGTCGCCCTGCGCGGGGGTTTCGACGAGTGCGGAGAAGCGCGCCGGATTCACTTGCCTCGCGTCCTCGATGGTCTTCCGGGTCGGTGTCACGGTGGCTGACCGCGCGTCTGGAAGCTGGTCATACTTTGGAGAGCATTTTTTTCAAAGTGCAGTGCAAGAACGGGCGCTCACAGCAACTACACCTACTTATATGAAAGAACACTGTCTGTCTGAGACTTCTATAGCTGATTCAGATTTGTGCCTACGCAGTCCTTGAAGGCACGAGACGTCCTTAGAAATGTATGTCTCTTTTTTTTTTTGCATATGTTCCTTGTTATTCAGGAATCAGGGAACAGCTACCACTCTAGGCAACCCAGCTTCACGTGAAATTATTGCTCGCAGTTATGTGCAAGAACGCTGTCCGGTCATATGAGCATGCACGTCGGCAAACTTTCGGACAGTGCTCGCCAACACAGCAAGGTCTTCAACGTTTCTGGGCAACCTAGAACAATTCAGGACTAGCATGTCCGCGTAATATCAAATTGTATTGAATAACTCAAAAGACGCTCCTTAGCAGTCGACACTGCGCACACAGAAAAACATGTGGAGAAAGAAATTGCCACGTCAGGTCTACGCGGCAGAGAGAAGGCGTACCTGGGAGGTGCCATGGGCCGTGTCCACAAGGACGTCGACCAAGTCCATGCTCTTGGCGAAGGCGTCGCGCAGGTTGACGTGGTGGAAGGAGACGATGCTGCCTTCACGCCTGGCACGCTCCAGGGCCTCCTTGCGCTTGAGCGCTTTCTCCCGGCGCATCTGGTTCTTGTAGAACTCGGCGAAGTTGTTGACGATGATGGGGATGGGCAGCGCAATGACGAGCACGCCGCAGATACAGCAGACGCTACCGACGATCTTGCCCAGAGGCGTGGTCGGACAGATATCTCCGTAGCCGACGGTAGTCATGGTGATACTTGCCCACCAGAAAGTCTCCGGGATGCTGGTGAACTTGGTGTCGGCCACTTCCTTTTCGGCGAAGTATGCCAGGCTGGAGAATATCATGATGCCGATAGCCAGGAACAGCATGAGCAACCCGAGCTCCTTGTAGCTGTTGCGCAGCGTGAAGCCCAGGCTCTGCAGTCCGGTCGAGTGGCGGGCCAACTTGAGGATTCGCAGGATGCGCATGATGCGAAATATCTGCACCACGCGACGCACGTCCTGGAACTGGTCCTGCTTCTTGCTGCTCGTCTCGGTGAGGAAGAGCGAGATGAAGTACGGCAGGATAGCCAGCAGGTCGATGACGTTGAGCACTCCCTTGAAGAACTTCCACTTGTTGGGCGACGACAGGAACCGCAGCAGGTACTCGAGCGTGAACCAAGTGATGCAGACGGCCTCGACCAGCGCCAACTTGGGGTTGTCCACCACCTCTCCCTTGTGGTCACGTTCTTGCAGCTCGGGCAGCGTGTTGAGCGTCAGCGCGATCGTCGACAGGATGATGAAGAGGATCGACAGCACTGCCACCACCTGGGGGACAACGGTCGCGTTTTCGCTGCTTCTTGGTTTTCTCTGACCACGCCCCACGGCCGCTGCGCCCGTGGCGCCTGCTGCATCGGCGACGCGCGGCCTCTCGCGCTGCCCATCCCCAGAGCATTAAGACAGCACGGTGACAGACAGACAGAGAGAGAGAGAGCACCTGCTGCGCGCTGAACGAAAAGAGAGAGACGGAAGAACCAAACAAACATAGCGGAACAGCAAATAAAGCGACAGCAGAGAAAGAGGGAGCACGACAACACACACACACTCGACAGCGCCTCTCACCCGGGCGGCCAGAGACGAGGTGGGCTTCTCGAGCAGGTCCCACAGGAACTTCTGCAGCTGGGCTCGGCGTCCTTCGCCGAAGTACTCTTCGTCCCTCTGTCTCAGGGACTCGGCTTCCTTGCGCATCTCCTCGTGCACGTGCTCCTTGCGTTGGTGGTAGCGGTGCTGGCAGCATGACTCCAGGTAGAGCTCGTCAATGCCCCAGTACTCCAGGTCGTCGCTGAAGGCCATCACGCACATCTCCTCGACCAAGTGCAGCTTGCCGGTGCGGAAGAAGTTGAGCACGGCGCCGAACGAGCGCGGGTGCCGGTCGAAGAAGTACTCGTTGTCGGCCAGCGAGTAGTCGTCGCACAGCTCGGCCAGCGCCTCGTGCGTGTTGCACTCGCGCAGCCGGCCCAGCCGCGTGTGCGGCAGCCGCTCCAGGGTACGCCACAGCACCTCGTGGCGCACGCCGCCCACGTTGATGACCACGCGCCGGTTGAGCGCCTTGCTGCGCATGATCATGAACGGCTCCGGCGGCAGCGACGACAGCGACCGGGCACGCTGCATCGCGCCGCCGCTCAGCGGGCGCCGCCGCCGCACGCCCGGCCGATCATCCGCCTGCGACGAGCAGCAGGGGCGGCCCTTTCAGTCCTGCCCACAGACAGGGTTCGAGGAAGGCACGTCTGGTCGGAGCGAAAGGTTCTGATTTCAGTGGCCAACGTCTTGGTTTAGGAATTATGTGTCGGAGAAGACAATGCGGTTGCTTCCCCCCGCGGAGAACAACACTCACGCGGTCCCGCATGAACTCCAAAACGCCGTTGCAGTTCGCGTGCTCGCTGTCGACGCTTTCATATACGTTTGAGAGCAGGATAGCAGCGAGTTTCCATTAGTGTTTCCTTGCGATTACAAAGGTACCACAGAGAACGCAAAATGCAGATGTGCTTCAAATTGCATTTCGGTTATATATTCCTTAGAAATTTAGCAAATCTGCTTAAGTTCTGTCAGTCCGGCCTTCTGCTGAGCTTCTCAATCACTTTGCCTTTCTGATATGCCTTGAAACCCAGAAACGATGGCATTTTCAGAACCCATGCAGATGTAAGCAACATATCGTGGTTTCTGCTTACCGTGAGTGACCAGAACTCATATTTACGACCCTGCTTTCCGAAGACATACCTGAAAGACAATGACTCATACGTGCAGCTTTTCGGTGCCGCGTCGACAATTATGTTCTCAGAACTCGCGCAGAAGGATCAATGTTGTACGTATGGACTCCGGCACCAACATGTGCGGTCTCCATGCTACACTGTACGCTCTCCAACTTATCTCGCCGACGCCTGATAGATGTTTACGTTGATGTTCGAGACTTCAAGAACACTTTTGGGAAATCATTAATGCACTACACGTTATCTGAAAAATGGTGTCCCTGTCCCAAAGCAGGCACTAACCGCACTTCTTGTACGTCGAAGCCACTACAAAAATTGTACTTGCCATTAAATGTGACGTTTGACATGGCTCTCACCCACCTGCGCCGCGGAGACAAATGCGTGCCAAAATGATGCCTTGCGTAAAAGTTAGTTGGTAGCGCACTCGAGAAAAAACGCGAACATTTATGCTCTTCGATCAGTTTGGTAGATGAGCTCAGCCAAAAATCTTAATCTGCGACTGCGCATACTGCGCTTCTCTACCCTTCGTCGTCGCCATGTTCTTTCGAATGAAGCATCAAGTGGGGGCAATATCAAGTGTCTTGTCAGTCAAAGGGTATCTTCAACATGCAACGCACGTTGAATGAAACTTTTCGTGACTAACCGAAGCGCTGCAAGTACATTCGACGCCTGAATAGCGAAAGCCCACACCCAAATAACTGAAAATGACGCTCTCGCAGAAGAGTGTCACTTTTCATTACCCTACTGCCCAAACACCCTCTGCAAAATAAACGTTTCCACTACGAATAGGGAGCGAGCACGATTTCAAATTTACACCGTAAGACCCCGACTAGCTGTAACATAAGTTAGGCATGTAACCTTTCTGATGCTTGAGTAAATGTAATTTGTGTATTTGGTTACGTAATTTATCTACCCCAGTGCCCATACACCGCCTCCAGCACTCAAAAGACTTTTCACGTGCCCCACTGTGACTGCGTTCCTGATACAGCCTACCCAATTTTTGGAAGACAAGGTCTTCTTGCCTGACTTCACACAATGTTTGGCGTAACTGGGATGTCGGTACATTGTAACCATTTCTGAAAAGAATACCGGCCCACTCGCGCCTTCACAGCGTCATAGCGGGTCGCAGTAGGTATCAGAATGTAGGTAGATAGAAACGAAAATTAGTGGCAGAGCAGGCATACGAGGTTAACGGTACGTACGCAATTGGCGCCAATATCGTCGAAAATTAGCCACATAACGCCATACCCATGTAAAGTGTGCACCACCGTACATAAAGACATATTGAGGCAAAGCCATCGTACGAGGTACTTTTGGGAAATGGAGCCAGTTCACTTGGACTGAGCAGGACTCGCTCGAGGCAATGGCGTCTGGAAAGCGGCTTCGCTCGTGCCCACAAGATGTGACAATTAGTCGCGGAACAGGTAAAATTAACGGGACAGGCGTAATTAGTACCAGCATAGTACAAAATAAACCGCATTGCACCACAGATTGCACTATCTCTGGGATCAGCCCACTTGGCTTCACACACACACACACACACACACACACACACACACACACACAAACATATATATATATATATATATATATATATATATATATATATATATATATATATATATATATATATATATATATATATATATATATATATATATATATATATATATATATATATATATATAACACCAGGTTGACGCAATCGCGCGTGAAATACGATGCAAATAAGGTAGGGAATGAGATAACATTGAACATGAAGAAGATACAGAATAAAGAGGTAAAAATGGCACTTATTAATCCGATCATTTGAACCACCATGTGCGTCGACTTTGTCTTCTTTAGCTTCGGCACTTGGCTGAACGTTCCTTTTTATTTATTTCTTTTTTTAAATCAGCGACCTGAGTAGCTATCTTCCCTGCTTCACTGCTTCAGAGACCTACAAGGAACGATAAGCGGTCGCCCTTCTATGATTTCTAGGAGGCGTTTACCTGTAACTTCGACTAAACTAAATTAGTAAAGAAAGGGCCAATAAGTTTAGCTTATTTCCCGAAGCTCTGTGCTCTGTTCCGAAGAAGTATATTCCAACTTTCAGAATATGTTCTGAACCAGAAATACTGTTATTTTTTGCGACATGCCGTTCAGCATTAATTTTGGCCTCCAAAGAACCCACTAAACGAGGTTAGAAAAAAGAAAGAGAAAAGAAAGAAAAGTGGTAACGTGAAGAAGCGAACACTTTTTATCTCGCTATGCCGATCTCTCATGACATCTTTGGGAGATCGTTTCAGTTTCTCCGGCAACGATTACGAATTCGTGTTCGGCAGCATTACAGCTGCATTCACAGTGAAGTACACAAACACTGGTTTTAGGAAACATCCAATTGTACTGGCTATGCAATGTAAAAGCTTTATCGCGTGTGATTTTCCCACGACTTCCCGTGTCTGCAGCCCGAGAGGAACGGTGCGTCCCGTCTCCCCTTGAGGCAAGTCGCTCCACTAGTGCGCTCGGGACACAACACGCGTTTGCCCGGGCGTCTCTCGCCGAGCTCCAGCGCTTCGCGGCGGCGGCGGCATTGCGATCGGACAAAGGACGTGCGGGATCGAAACGCAACGCGACAGAACGAGCCCGTTTCCTTTTTTTCCGCGTGCGACGGGCGACTCCACCTGGCCGCCTGCCGGTCGTTCGTGCGGGCCGCACATCCTGGCGGAGGCCGCCTGGCGCTGGACAGCACGAGCGCGTACACGGCGCGCGAGCAATCAATATCACTTACGTTCTCACACGAACCGGAAAGCGGCGCTGCTATCGCAGACGTGCGCCACGAGCCCAGCCGAGGCGAAGGGTGTGTTTAATGACCCGCTCGTGGTTTATGCCGTATGTGCGCCCTATTCTTTACTGCGGCGAATTGACGCGCGCAACGGCGACCGTAGAGTGTCCATTCTCGTTAATAGGCCTTCGAAGGACCGCAACGAGTGAGCACGAGAGAAAGAGAAGGAACGTTCCCGCTGCACTGTGCGTATAATCGCCAAGTAAATCGGACGGCGTTCAAGATGGCCAGTCGGGCGTCCAAGGCGAAGTGTGCAAGTCGGTGGGACGACCATCGACTCTTTGTGGAACCGAAAACACTTTCGTTGAGGTTACAAAAGCTTTAATTGGCTTGGACGATTAGGCCCAAACAGATGTTTGAGGTGACAAGGAAAGAGTGACAAGTGAAGGGACGGCAAGGGCCGCGGACATCTCTTACTGTGGGGCCAAGATACGAGAGGCAGCAGTTTCTTCACGCAGCGAGGAAGAAAGGCAGCGGAGATTGAACTTGGTAGCACGACGCATAATGAGATTGGTATAAGAAGAAGTGGTGGCAAAAAGCTATATTAACGCGACGCGAAAGTCAATTTCGAGAAGATGGAATGGTTATACTTTGCAGAGATACTGAAAAAAGTCACAAAGAAAGGAGGCCATCCGTGAGAAAATTATGCAGCACCATCGAAGCTGATTATCAGAACTAAGCGAATAGCTTTCTCACCCCGCTGAATTATTGATGAAACTTTGAATGACTGACTTTGAATCGGACGAACATGCAAGATTATATGAGATGACATGCTTACCCGCCGTGGTTGCTTAGTGGCTATGGCGTTGGGCTGCTAGGCACGAGGTCGCGGGATTGAATCCCGGCCACGGCGGCTGCATTTCGATGGGGCCAAAATGCGAAAACACCCTGTACTTAGATTTAGGAGCACGTTCAAGAACCCCAGGTGGTCCAAATTTCCGGAGTCCCCCTTTACGGCGTGCCTCATCATCAGATCGTGGTTTTCGCACGCAAAACTCCACAATTTTATTATATGTTTAAGACTTTAATTATTTTTTATGATTAGAGTTTGACGTAGTGGTATGCAATGCTTTTGGACGAGTGAATGCAATTTTTTAGCAGGTGAAATAAAGATTTCATTTTTTTTATCTAGGTTTTCTTTGTGCTTAAGATATTGTCAAAACGCACAAACTTACTGCACTGCCTGACTTTTGTATTTTATTTACTCTGAGGAAACCACACGACGCTTCTCTCTGTGCTTTATGCGAATTACGAACGCTAATGACGTTTGACGCGAGAATTAAAGCTATCGTCGTCGTTACCTGGTGACGATTCACCCGACGCGCGCGCACCTATCGGAGAAGCTATCGCCCCCAAACAAGTGACGTCACTTGCTTCCAGTGACTAAGTGATGCCTCCTCGCAGCCATTCGCGAAGCTATGCGGGGCCAGCCCACTACACTGCACAAACGGGGATTCCCGGGCGCGCATACGGCCAGATACAGGAAAGCGCGTTCAGCTCCGAAAGAAAGCTGTTAGCGTTGAAATATTTAGGTGCCCTGTGCAAACATCGAGCAGGCATATATCAAGAAGACCCTCAGCTCAGTGCGAGCCTCTATGGAAATCCGCGTGGACTTATGAACGCCTTTAGCTGATGCTGCCATGTAGAGTCTTCGCAAAGCTCATTCAAATGTGAAGAAGCTTCCACGAAGACCGTTTCCACGAAGTTTTAATTAATTTTTGAGAGAACTAGCTGGCAGCTGCGACGCTCGGTCGCCCTTTATACCAATATTTATGGCAAATTTTGTAATCATTTACGCGGTTAGAGCTTTTGCCATACGCTCACTATCCTACTATATATATGGTGTGTAATCAAGGTCTGGACCCGCCGTGGTGGCTTAGCGGCTATGACGTTGCGCTGCACCCGGGGTCAAATCCCAGGCATGGCGGCTACAATTCTATGAGAGAAAAAAAAGAAAAAAAAAGAAAAGAAGAGAGAGAGAGAAAAAAAAAGATCTGCCCGTTCACCAGGCATCGGTTGCACGTTAAAGCACCCCAGGTGGTCAAAATTAATCCGGAGCCCCCACTACGGCGTGCTTCATGATCAGATTATGGTCCTGGCACGTAAACCCCCGAAATTTAACTATTCTAAATTTTAAACACGAGGTCTATGTACTCGTTTTTTGCAAAGATTTATCTCAACGTATCTTCTCACATTTACGCGGCGATCGTTTAACAATCGCCCGCAGGCTAATACTCCGTGAGCGCGGATGAGCGCGTGACGGATGACGCTGTCATACGTCACGTTCACGTGACAGAAAAGGACAGCTTACAAAGAAATAATAGATATTTGCAGAACATTTAGTTACGCTTACCTTAAAGTGACAGCACCGTGGAGAGAATCGGATGAGCCTTACCCTCGGGGGAAGCGGCTGCCAAAGACAGAAGCTCTTGCCAAGCAGGCATGCTTCATATAGAATCATTAGTAACCTTTGCTTCGAGTTGTTGACAAATTCGACTTCGCCCTACGATCTGCTAGCCGCCTGGTTAGCTCAGATGGTAGGGCTGCCCCAGAAAGGCGATGGTCTCGGGTTCGAGTCCCGGACTAGGACGAATTTTTCTTCAACTGCGAGACTTTTCTTTCGAGGAACCCGTATGGGTTTCCTTTGTAGCAATTGCTGCGAATGGGTGGATGTCTCATTTCCCTTAATTAATATAATCATTATAGGAAAATATTCGTAGGAGGCATACAAATACCACGCTCATGCGCTAGAAATACCACTAGCTGTAATTTATATTAGCTGCTCTCCTGAACGCGCCCTGCTTCACGACTTAAAATCACTCTTGTATTTGGAGGCATCAGCAAGGACAATCGATCTGCCTCGCTCTTCTAACAGTCGCTGCGGAGCCCGGTGCAATTTACGTAGTTGTGTGCTATGCAATAAGGCATCAATAGCGATAACGCCCTTGCAAAACGCACGTCATGGTTACACAATTATCAGCAACTGCGAATTTATTTGAAACGACAATTTTTTTATTTCCTAATTACGTAGAAGGAAGTGGAGATCACTCGAAATCTGTAGACATGATCGGTCTTGTTTCCTTTTTTTTTTAAGCGCAGCTCTTCTTTGCAAACGTCGCCGGATTTCGTGACCGTAGATGCTGCGGCCTGGCTGTTCTCATGCCGAATAGGCCAACCAATCACAGCGGAGTACGCGTGCACCCGGGTTCCTTGCACCAGTACCAGGTGGCGCTTACCTACGCGCATCCGCGGCAGCTGCGGCGCCGGCCATGCGGGGGAAAGAAAAACAAGAACCAGAAAGTTCGGCTTGGCGCATGCGCGGCATTGCACTTTAGCCTCTTTACAGTGCCTGCATAAAGCCTTCCTTGTCACTTTCTGCGGACATTCAATAAACGCTGACTCGTGTTTCGACTCTTTATGCATTCACCCAAAGCTTCGCTGTATATAGATTCCAATTAGTTGGATCTGCGTATTATTTAAGCCCACAAGTTCTGCGCAATCCACGGGCTGAGAAATGAGCATGCCACTGGTGGGCGCCAAAGCGACAAATGCTTGACAGTCTTACGGGAGACGCTTACATCTAGTTAATGAAATTTACGGCGCAGCAGCTGGCCACGCAGCGTTCAAAAGGCGATTTCGCAAGTGGTATGGTCAAACTTCTCTCGCAACCATCGTTGTTGCACAAGTGGCCCCTGCCGTTCTCCTCCAAATATTTATTTAGAAAATGTTAAAATTCTCATCACTGATCAGGAATTTCATATTCGCCTTCCTTTGCTGGCACATGTACAGCACAGAAAGCTAAGGGTATACAGAGCTCCTTGAAGTGAAACTAGGGAATGACGTCACGGATTTCTCGGGAAACTACCACTGTAGCGGCGACATCACGAGTGGAAATGGCCAACTGTGTCACGCGGTCTCTAATTGCAGGAACAGCGTTCCTCACAATGAATGAAGCTTCGCTTAAACCGATTCCCACATAGCGGACTTTTTCAGCTCAAGATCTCTTTGCGGACCCTCCCCGAATTATTTCCCGACTGTGGCTGGGCGCTGCTTTCTTGCCGAGTAGCTCACACACAGGACAGCGATACCACCCCTTACGGGTGCTCCGGCCGCTGGACCTGTTTTTTATGGAATTACTCAGTGATAAAATAAATGGTACCTAAATGTCCTCATTGGCAATAACTACACGTCCTCAATAGCACAATTCCATTACCAAAGCGAGCCTTTTTATGTCTACTTTTATAGAGTTTGGGGTTTGGCGCATCTGCTTAGTCGGTACTTGGCCGAGTAAAGTGCAGTTCATTGCTGCACTGCCTACAGGATCGGATAAAGTATTATAGCAAACAATAAATCAATAAATAAATCGATCGATCGATCGCTTTTATTTCAACATCAAAGGCGACATACAATCAGCCACAAGAGGGGGGCGGCGCAAAATTTTTCACCCCGTTTGACGCACAGCAACCGCAGTGGTTGTAAAAAGCAGGAATCTTACACAATGTCAAACATCGTAGAAAATCTTACAGTGCGTGCATATTACACACACGTGTAATGTACACAAAAAAATATTTGGTAGAAAAGGAAAATAGCATTACTTTATTGTGGCATATAGCTTAGTGTTATTAGGAGTAAGTAGCGGATCATTTGGCGACCGGAATTAGAACGTGTTTAAGTGATTTTCCATATCTGTATACCACGTGCACTGTGTGGACGGGCGAGCAGTGTTAAATCTGCTTTCTCAGGAAGGAATCGTTTCTTTTTCACTCAAGGCGATATCGCTTCAATAAAAGGGAATTATATATTGATTGTAAACTAAGGGCACCGAAAATGGCTTTAGTGTGTGAATCGCGTGGAACGTCTACAATTATCCACACACTTTTTTCTGTAGTCTATATATCCGGGATAAGTTCGCGTAAGTTGCACCGCATACCAGATAGCAATAAGTTAAGGCAAATAAAAAGGGATAATTATATAATAGAAGTTTAATTCTTTGTGGCAAGAGAAATCGCAAGCGCGATAAGGCGCGTACGGTGTGGGAAACATTAGCAACAACAAGTTCGGCCTGGTTGTTGCACCGCGTATTCTCATTTAAAAATGGCACACAGTAAGCCTTCAATTAGAGGCACAATTTAAATAGTTGCTGAGCCAAATGATGAGGCCCACATTACAATTTACGGGCTTTTTTGGGGGACCAGAGAGTGCGGCTTTTGTTTTCGAGGTGCTTACATTTAAGCAATCGTTTGTGCTCCGTGTGTTCAGTAATTCGAGGAGGACACCCTTTGTTCTGTCTACAAGTGCATATAGATTACAGTCCGTGTCAAGCTCGTGTCATCTGCATAAATAACCTATTTGCTAGTTTTATTAACGTTTACTAAATAAGTCATATATAAATGAAAAAGAAGTAGGCCCATAATGCTGCCTTGTGGCACACCATGTGCAAATTATTTTCTGATAAAATATGCACTCATTAATTCCAACTCTTTGATGCCGGTATTGCAAGTAGGTCTTTAAGACGGCCAGGAAGTTACTCCGAAATACACAGTGCTCCAGTTTAAAGCATGAAATGCTTTTAGCCCCCGTTGGCGGCGATCTTCAAGTAATCTTGAGTCAAAAGCCAGCGCCGTTTTGCAGGGAAGTTGCAAGAATAGAACGAGATCATCCGAACAACCGGTCAAAACTTAAGTATATGCAGTCTCTGACCCCCAATTATTTGTACAGAACCACGTTACAAAAGCTAGTTACTGTCAAAACAAGTTACAAAAAATATTGTTTTTGAGTTCTTCCTAATGTTTGTTCACAATATCACTCAAATGTAGCTTCTAGTACGCTGAAGTTTTATTTGTCCTTTCCAGTAGGCGACGTTCAAGAGGCAGATGATACAGAGCACTACACACTTGGTTGCCATCTATTGGCGCTGAGGCAGGGTTGCCTGTTCAACGCCAGCGGTCCGTGAGTTCCGTGGCTCAAGAGATTGCGCCAGGCCGCTTGACCAAGCCGGCAGCGTCCGGTGCGCCGCGGATGGCTCCTTGGCCGAGACGACGCTTGCAGTGAGCTTCAATTCAAAACAGGTTCGTGGGCTGTGGTGTGGTGGGGTGGGGTGTGCCGTTGCGAACACGCATTATACCAATTTTAAGATTGTGGCTAGTATCATCACCAACCAATCTGCTTTCCCGGTAGCCGTTTCATGCTTACATCTACTCTCTATTGCGGGAGAACCATATTTCTTTTAATTAGTGTAACGTAATTAATTCTGTCAAATGCCTTGAAGTAATTCATAAACTACGCAGACGGTACGAGTGTTTTTTTTTATCAAACAACTCTTTTACAGGCCTCATTAGTGCAGCGAACAACCTACTAACCCATCTCTCAAAATGGAGCCAGGACAACTTTCTAAAAGTAAACTCGAATAAAAAAAACACAAGCAGTCATCTTTAAAACAAGAGGTACATGTACTCCATTGACCCACAACATATTTTATAACTCTGAGAAAATAGAGGTTGTTGACACGGTAAAAGTACTTGGCGTATATTTTACCGACACATTGCAATGGGACGCTCACGTGGATTTTGTACTGCAGAAACTGAGCCGCGTAAAAGGTTTACTACATCGAAATCGCTACCTTTTACCAATGTCAGTTAAATTGATCATTTATAATGCACTATTTGCCTCGCATGTAAATTATTGTCATCTTGTATGGGGCACGACATCAGCTTCCAATCACTCTAAAATACTATTGATGCAAAAAAAGATAATACGCGCTATCGCAAATGTGCCATACAACTCACACACTGAGAATCTTTTTACCAAGTACAACATAACAAAAAGCCATCATCTCTACAAACAAACCCTCCTACGCACCTATTACTTTCAGGTAAAAAATAGAAGCAACTTAATTACAAATATAGCAAACTTAACAGAGAATACACCCTCATATGAGACGCGCAGCCATGAAAAATGGCTCATACCCTTCTCGAGGACAAATTACGGCCATCAAATGGTCGCAAATACCTTGCCACGGCTAATAAATTCTTACCTAGAAGCCGATATTGACATCCATGCCTTGACACCATCGGAGCTCATCTGTCTGGTGAAAACTACCATTTAACTCGCCATGATTCCGTAAAACCATATGCATTCAATGAAAGAAATGTAATTTATTTTGATGTAACCCACTGTTATTTATTTTTTTCATTTCTGAAAGTGTTCTTTGCCACCGTTCTGCCAATATGTAAAGGGGGCCAGGGACCACTCAAGCTGCCAATAAGCAGCTTTTACCTTGGCCCCCTCCATTTGCTTGTAAATGGGCACAAATAAAATGAAATGAAATTAGCCGAAATTTGTATCATCGAAACAATTAAAACCAGCCAAATTAAAGTCGGAGGTGAACTCACTCAGGCACACTTACGTAAAAAGCATTTATTTCTTGAAGAAAAAGTCTCTAATGTCCTTCTGCTTCTTTTTCTTTGACAGGTCATTTAGCAGATTTTGTTCAAATTCATAAAAATGCGTGCACGTGCTGTCGCTGATTTCATCCGCGGCCATAGCACGCCTCAGAACTTCGAGCGCATGCAACATTTCAGCCGCCGGTGATGGTCCTTCGCCATCGCCCACGTCTAACACAAAGAACGCGGCCCGAAGCACAGCAGCCACTCCGTTCGAAGGCATGCGGAAAAGGAGGAAAAGCACAAAAGCAACAAAAGTGCCACCGCTTCAAGCTCTTCGCACCCAGTCGCGGCCTCCGCGCTGTCCGGCGCTATGTCCGCGCCTCCGCACCAAAAGAGAGAAGGAGAAATCGTGTAACTGCGTGCAATTCTCTTTCACTGCTGTCGGTGGGCTCATGCTCGCGGTCGTGTCCGTCCGTGTGCTGGAATTGTGCCAACTGTGACCTCTCCTACGCGCAGTGGCGCAACCTCCTCCCCTCCTTAGCAACCGGGGCACCAATCGGGGGCGCAGCTGTGCATAGGAACCGTGACATCACACAGTAGCGTTAAAACGAGCGCGCGGGCGTCGGCGGTGGGCACCGCCGCTCCTTCGTCAGACGTCTCGTTGCAGTCGAGTGAGTGAGACCCATAGCTCTGAAGCGGCCCAGTGATTGCGCGCCAAGCTGTTCGGGGAAGCGGCAGCAGACACCGGATTCCCCCAACACCAAACGCCAGAATAACAAGGAACGAATGCGCATGCGACAAATGAACATGTCACCAGATGGGAAAGCAAGGGAGGCAGAACGGAAACGCCAACAGGGACTGATTAGATTGCCGGGTACCAAAGGCAGAGAAGCAGAACGAAAGCGGCAGCAGTGACATGCGATATCGCCGAATACCAAAGCGAATGAATTGGAGCGCAGACGGCAGCAGCGTCTGGCTTTCGTCAAGCACACTTTCAAATTTCCAAAGTGTCTTCGGTAATTTTCGTATCAACCGACACAGGTCGAAAATTGATTCGTAAGAACCGTTCTCTAGCACGTTGCAAAGTAATGGGGCTCGGCCGAGACCACAGAAAAATTCGTATCATCCAGAAATTCGTATTGGCCGTGATCGTATCATCGAGATTCCACTGTAATGAAATAATGTAGAACCTCGTTCATGCATCTTGGTAAAAAAAACGTAAGAGAAAAGTACTAACCGGGAGAACGTACGATCAGAAGTAACTAAAAATTTGTCAGACTCAACTATTATTGACATTTACGTAATGTGAAACGTCGCACGGATTGTTGCAGCATGAGAGGTCGACGTGCATCGAGCTGGTGGTGCTCCTGCAGCCTGAGACACGTTTTGTTGTTGCCGTGTGCGTGGTGTTTTAAAAGGGCAACGGGAAACCGAAACAAAATCGAGCCGGGGGACGATGGCGAATGCTGGCAAAGCGAAACGTGACGCCCACATCGCTGCCGCCTGCAGCAAGGAACGGCGGCATGTTTGGACTATCACCTAATAGAAGCATGCAGTACACTGCCAGTGGCACTATGCACCACACGCTGCGAAACAGATAGGTGAAGAATTGAAGATGCTTATTGCAATAGGTTTGGCGGCGATAGCTGTGAATGTGGCGTGCAGCGACCCGGCTGGAGATGTGCTGGTACCGGAATTTTAAACTGTGCACGCCTTCATTTTCACGTGACACGAGCGGCTATATACTGTTCTCGATCGCGCACGCCTTGCGCCTTTACTTGTTCGCATGGGATCTAGTGGCCGGAAAACACATGCGATTGCAGTCTGCAGCAGGGAACAGCGGCGCGTTTCGGTTATCGCCTATTAAAAGCATGCGTTATGCTTCCGACGGAATCACACACTGTGAAATAGATAGGCGAAGATGCTTGTCGCAATAGGTTTGGCGGCGATAGCTGTGAATGTGGCGTGCAGCGACCCGGCTGGAGATGTGCTGGTACCGGAATTTTAAACTGTGCACGCCTTCATTTTCACGTGACACGAGCGGCTATATACTGTTCTCGATCGCGCACGCCTTGCGCCTTTACTTGTTCGCATGGGATCTAGTGGCCGGAAAACACATGCGATTGCAGTCTGCAGCAGGGAGCAGCGGCGCGTTTAGGTTATCGCCTATTAAAAGCATGCGTTACGCTTCCGACGGAATCACACACTGTGAAATAGATAGGCGAAGATGCTTGTCGCAATAGGTTTGGCGGCGATAGCTGTGAATGTGGCGTGCAACGAACCGGCTGGAGATGTGCTGGTACCGGAATTTGAAACTGTGCACACCTTCGTTTTCACGTGGCACGGGCGGCTATATACTGTTCTCCATTGCGTGCCTCATGCCTTTACTTATTCACATGGGATCTAGCAGCAGGTAAACATATGATGCAGTCTGCAGCAGGGAATGGTGGCGCGTTTCGGTTATCGCCTATTAAAAGCGTGCACTAGGCCTCCAATGGCACCACGCATTGTGAAACAGATAGGCAAAGATGCTTATCGCAATAGGATTGGCGGTGATAGCTGTGAATGCCACATGCTGCTACCCCGAAGATGTGCTGGCACCGTAATGATAAACTGAGTGTGCATCGGCGCTTTCACGTGAGACGCGCAAATGAGTATTGCGGTGAAGCTGCCGCGGCAGGCAGCTATGTACTGTTCTCGATCCCGCACGCCTCGCCCATTTTCTTGTTTACATGGGATCTAGTGGCCGTAAGAGGTATCATACGATCGCAGTTTAACAACGTACTGAACGTTGGGGCCGAAAAATCGTATGTTCCAGAAACGCATGAACCGGTAAAAAAATTAAAAAATGGAGCAGCTCCATAGGGTCGTTTTTGTTTTTGATTGTGAACATTGGCGCTGTTAGAACGTGCATAATGGGAACATATTAACGAAGTTCTACTGTAATGGATATATCGAAGTAAATGAAGGTCTCCTTGAGATCCCCATAGAGATCCATGTATTTAAAACCTCATTTTGATGAAGTAAACTTGTCCTGCCAATGAATATAATGAAACTAGATTAGTCTATAAAACCTAAATATACCCAACCTTTGCGCACCGAGTATATTGCTTTCCACGGGGTTTGCCCCCTTGTTTGGTGCAGCAGTAACTCCCGTGCCCATGCATCGAATACGCCGTCGAGCAGCACTGATCTTCTCACTCTCCAAGCAGGCTGGCAAAGGTTGGGCATGGCTAGCTTTGTCGAACCTTCACCAGTCTGGACCTTTGCCTTTAGCTTTCACCAGGACGCGCCAGGCAAGATGGGTGCATCCACTTATCTCTCTCATTGCGGTGCGCTATGAAGGCTGGTGCAGCCAGGTGTGGCCTTCGAGGTTGCATAGGCGGCGCTACGACCTTGGAGGCCACGAGCCGGTCAATCCAGGTTAAAGCGGCAAGGTTCGCTGGCTTTTTCATTCTTACAGCGGAGCCACGCGAGGGCAATGGACCAACCTGGACCAGCTGCATAGTTGGTGCACCGTATTGTGTGCCGCATGCTGCTCTATGGCAACAGACTTCGTTTGTGTTGCACTATGCAAGCTGTTCATTTTTGACCATGTTGCCGTTTTCACGACAATATGGATGAGCCAAGAGGAAGTGAAAGACCATCAAAATGAAACAGAAAGCAGCTATCATAAAGGCTATAGAATTAGTAGCAGCATCAGAGGGGACTGAGCGAGCCAGATGTAGCATCAGAATGTTGCAATGTACTGCTCCCACTTGACCACCTATGTCATGACACAGTAATCCCGAAGTAACGAAGCCGAAATGTGCTGTAGAAAAGCTATTAAATTATTTAGGGTGCTCTGAGGGTACTCAGTATTTTTTTGCTATGGCTTAGAGGTCCAAGACCTTCATTTAACACAAAAAAGTTAATAGTAAAAATTATGTCAATACTCCTTTAAGAATTTCTATTGTCATTGTCATTTTAATGTATTCTGGCCATATAAAACTTCTTGTGGGCTGTCACAGACACCCAATCTTATGTAGTGTTGATATCTATGCCTGTTGGCGCAATTCTTTTGCCTTTTACACAGAAGAAACCAGAGAAGAAGATCCAGTGGCAAAGCTGAGTGGCAGCAAGTCGACGGCTTTTTCACTATCACTGCTGCTGTGCTGGGCTCGACACCTTCCTGTTAGTGCACAGCTGCCACCATCACTGTCATCACCATCATCCTGTGCACCCATGTACAGCTCTGGATTATGTCATGTGCCACTGTTCTGTGTGTGGTACAAGATCATTAAGTCCAATAAATGCAGTTATTGTCTGTAATCTCCTTCCTGCAGTCATGGTTAGTGAAGTAAGTTAGTGGACATATTATAAGTATAAGTATTATTATAAGCCTAGTAAAATTATAAAAGTAAGTAATCACAAGAAATGTACCCATGCACGGTATCGCAAGCGGTGTTTTCTAGTCACCCCGCCCAGCTGCGTTTGGTTCATCATGCTGCCTGCTGGTGCCGCTCGCTAGTTGTAAGGCACGGATAATCATGCAGGCACTCCGAAGCTAGTGTCATTGTTGTGACGGTAATAGTTTTTCCAGGGACCCAAGCCTCAAATGCGGTGAGCAGAAATAGCAACACATGCTGGAGAAAGCGACAGTGACGACTGATGTCCAGCAGCACTCGGTGCATACAAATGCATGCAATCCAGGAGGAAGGAATCAAACTAAGGAGAGTATCACGTCACGCAGCCAGCCTCAATTGACAAGCGATGTTTCGATGAAGCCATTTCCTTCGCTTTTTCCCTCGCAATATCGGCCCAACTCGTGACCTCTGAGGCTCGGCATGTATGTATGGCTCCCAATACAATAAAACTTCGTTGATAAGATCCCGTTTCCTACGATTTTCCAGCGTAACATTCGCGATAGAGAACAAATAATAAATGACCCAATACAGTTGCACTTCTTTTTGACCGGTAACTGTGTTCTCGGAAAACACTATCTTTCGGCGCCAACTTTCATTACATCGCCAAACTGCGATCGTATGGTATGTACGTTTTCCGGCCGCTAGATCGCATGTGAAAAAAAAAGGCGCGAGACGCCTGCCACGGTAGCTTCCCCGCACCACACGCACGCAGTGTCCTCTTAAGGTACCACCAAATCTCGCGCGTAACATTCACAGCTATTGCGATATCCTATCTGTTCCACAGTGTGTGTGCCGTTGGAAGCGTACTGCACGCTTTTAATAAGCAATAAACCCAAACGCATGCTGCCGTACCGCGGCGCAAGTGGCGCGAAGCCCGGTTTACATGGAGCGAACTTTCACGGCGAACATCGCCCAGCACAAATAGACGTGGCGGGACGGCGTCGATGGTTCGCAGTGGCGTCGTATTCCGGCGTAGCCGACCAGCTGTTTCGGTTTACGCTACCGAACAGGAAAACTACAAAGCGTGTCTTGGACCTCACGAGCGCGTTGGCTCTCGTGCCGCACATTTTCGCCGAGTGGGCATGTTAAAACTTCCCGCCGAAAGATGATGCAGAAACCATCGACGATGATCGTCAATGTAAGCGAACGAAACGGACGAAGAGCGAGCGAACGACAGTCCCTCCTCGCCCAAGAGTGCGTAACCTTTCCTGCGATGCCGGTGGCAGCCGCGGATAGCGAATGCGTTCACTGTATGCTCTTCTTGTTGTGTCAATCCCCGTCACCGTTCGACTGAACGCTAGAATACGTGTGCAGTGTATACTTCGTGGACAAGAATCCGCGATGGTTTTGTTACGACTGCCACCAGTTCTTAAGATGGGGTTTCGGCGACCTTCAACATCGCCTGCTTGGAGCTCAAACCAGATTGACCATCGGAGAAGGTTCGGCAGGGAAGACGAAATGACGCAGAAACAAAACAGAAGTTTAATATATCGTTACGGAGGAGCGGTGCGCTCCAAGGCAAACTCGGCGCCCTTCTATTCTGTGAATAATGATGACCAGCGAAGCTGCGTATGTAGGTCTCTTAAGTGCACCTTCGCCACTATATTTGGAATCGGCCCACGTACGGGGAGTTCTGTGTCTGCACACGGACAGAATACGGGGGGAACTAGTCCTTAACTGCTTCGCTGTAGTTCGCTGTAAAATCGATTACGTCTTGTGTTGCTTCCTAATTAAAAAGGTAATTCATGACGAACACGGGAGCATTGGCACGAGCGCGGTTGCACCAAGGGCCGCCAACGAGCCAGCTGTGGAAGACAACGCTGGAGCCAATCGTGATGATAGTTTTGTGTTGCCATAGGGACATGATCCTGGGGGAACTAGCCCTTAACAACTTCGCTGTAAAAGTACAAAAAAACGTTCAGCGTGCATGCGCAGAGATGTCTCCATGGCGTCTTGCTGGCCTTACACCATCCTGCTGGTCAGCCCACACAGAGGAATTCGAAGAGAAACCACTCACTGGCGTAGATAAGTTGAACGTTGGACAAAGTAGAGTAGCATTTGCACTGGCGTATAATCCCGTCGCACACACGCGACGGACAAGTCTTTTCACGTTGACAAGCGTGAAGATTAGGCACGTCGTCTCTCAGGCGCTGGGCATCCATTTCCTTCATCGCCGCACACAGTGAGGTGTAACAGTTTCTTGTCCGCCCCACCACCCACGATGCGCTTGGCGTGCGACGAACGAGCGAGCGAGGTAACGAGCCACAGTGCAACCCCCCACCTCCTCCTCCTCCCCGCCCCTCTTCGCAGCTAAACTCCATCTCAAAAGCTGGTTGCAGCACTGCCGAAGGTACGAGGCGTACTCAAGCAGTATCCTTGCGCAGCGAGGATACTGCTTCAGTGAGCACTTCAAACATTTTTTTAGATGTTGCCTCCGGCAGATAGCACAATTATAGTCCATGAGCTGGTCTACTGGAGGAGGCGGACATGCACAAAAAATTGATATGCATAATCGACTAATTAACAAAAATCACTAGTTTTTGTATAATTGCCTTATGGCACATATTGCAATTTCCAAATTCTAGCCGGGGAGTTAGCAAAGCGGGTCCATTTGGAGCGAATTCTCAGGATGACACCAGTTTCGAGATATTATCTCGAACTTCGCAGAGAAAAGCCTTGGTGTTGCAGTTACTTTTGTGCTTCAATGAATAAAACGACGTTTTGTTAAGAAAGTAGAAGGCCGCCGTTCCTGCGACCCGGTCGTAGGAGTGGAAAAGGGGGGGGGGGGGGGGAGGGGTAACCGTTATAGTGCCCTGGTCGTACAACACGCTATAGACCAGAACACGCTAGTCTCGCACCCAGACTAACCGAACGCATACTCTCGCACCCGGGTTGCCCGGTCGACCGGCGCTATTTTCTACTGGGCTGCCAAAGTGTGTTCGCCGGCGACCAGTAGACATGGCAAACGCCAGCTCTAGGGCTCCAAAGTGCGGAAATGTGCCCGTTCACACGGATCCAAAATAGAAGAAGTCATCTGGGCATCATTGCGTCGTGTTTGGATGCCAAAACAACCAGCGGAAAAGGAGCAGGTTGCTTAGCGCTGTTTGCGAAGAGCACAACACACGTAGGGAATCGTGCCGGTGCGGTGTTTTCAGCCTGCGCCGATTTCCATTCGCAACGAAGAATGCCAAGCTGCGCCACCGGTGGATAGCTGCAGTGAATAGGAAGAACTACCAACCCAGTGAAAATGCACGAGTGAGTATTCGATCTGTGTATATTTTGGTGCCACGTTCAACTTTGCGCCCTACAAACGTAATACGCAGGTTTGCTCCGAGCACTTTCTGGGCAACAAGCCTACAGAGCAGAATCCCGCGCCGGTGCTTCGCCTTGGCTATAACAAAAAGGCAAGCATTTTCGTGTTTTCATTCAGGCAGAGCTCCCGACGGTTAAGCGGAACAGTTGAGTTTGCGGTTAGCGATACTTGCAGCTGGTGCACGGAATGACCATTAAGCGTGAACGACAAGTTGTAGGCCTTGCTGGTGAGAGTTATTGCTAACGAAAGTAAACCGAAGTCTGCTCGTCACGTAGCATGCGTCCACAAAAACGTAAACGACGACTACTCGTCGCCGAAGATGGTCTTGCAGCGCACCTACCTTTACGAGCTGGTGTTGCAGGTGTCATTCGTAACGAATTCATTTGAGCCTCCTGAGCTCTAAACTGCGTGCGGGCTGTTATGCGGGGCAAAGCGCAAAATATTTCCGTTCATATGGCGAGGAAAATAAGGTGCTTAATTATTCTTGTATTTTGTAACAAAATTTTGATCGTTCTCACTAGTTTTTTTTACTGTTTTCTTTTCTAAGGGAGCGCCAACAATCCGATGGCCTCGCACAAGCGAAACAGGTCTGGTACCAGGTAGCCGCAGTTGGTGGGGCTAATTTCTTGGAATGCAGGTGCGGTTGTCTTGTACCAAAGGGGTCCTGATGATGCAGCTTTAAGTAGGGATGGTAATTTTACGTGCCCTGTCATGGTTTGTGCAACTGTACAACACCTGCATCTGTCATGCTCGGCCTGTTATACGGGCTTTGACTGCACATGTAGTTGAACATTATAACTACTGTAGTACCTCATTTTCCAATGAGTGCAGGTTTAGCATCATATATGCTGTTTGTTCGAGTGCTGTAGGCTTTTGTTCTGAATGTTGTACTCTTAAGCGGTTGCACGATACAATATTGGCCTGGTGTATTTTCTATTTCATTTTGAGAGGACTTTATATCTTCGCAAAAGTGATGGCATGGGAAAGAACTACAGCCCTTCTTACTATAACATCTATTTTGTTTTCAGTGTGCAGGTGGTGAAGGGCAGGCGTCTGCTAACCAGGCAGTCAAACGACCTCGCCAGTTGGCTGCCAAGCGCGGCCAACCCAGTAGAGACCATTACAAACAAGACCAAACTGAAAGTGCAGATGACAGTGTTCTGCGTGCTTTAATAATATATGGCACCAACACAGTGCTGTAAATTCCTTCACAGGTTACGTGCCAAAAAGCTCACAGGTGTTCTAGCATATAGCGCGCGGTTTGTACAAACGTAATAGCGTACCTACCCGATGTATTCGCTTCTGCAGTCTGCACAGCACTCAGTGTGTCCATTGTGGACTTGCACGAGGTCTTGAAGTTTGATTGAATCCAGACAGCGAAAATGACAGGTTAGAAAAAACGTGAAACACGCCTTCCGCCCAGCTAAAAAGCCCAAGTTTCGCTTTCGCGCCGGGTCGCATCTCCCGGCGTGGCAGCCCAGGCCTGCTACTTCGCGGCGCTTGGGATAGATGGCGCGACCGGCGCTCATCAATATGGCGGCGCCCTTTGAATTCACGGTGTTCTGGTGTATAGCGAGACGCGCAAGCAAACCGCCAACGGAGGGAAGCCGCTACCGCCGAGGATCGCTAACGGGAAGCGCAAGCCAAGCGCCGGTGGAGGCAAGTGAAACCCTACTTTCAAGAGAAGGCAAGCCAAGCGCCAACTTCGAGAGTAGGGGAGGGAACGCCAGAGGGGGCCAGACGGAGCAGACGTGCCTCGCATCGGATCCACCGAAACCCGATTTACGCCCGTTCTAATGACCGTAGGACAACAGCCAAGATATCGACTGGACCATACTCGACGAGGTCTACACCCGGACATCATTTTCAAACCGGTAGGTGAATTTTTTACCTCAATATCGAAGTTTGAAGATCCGAAGCGGGCGCAGTGCGTCGGGTAACAAACGCGGCAAGAACGCTCACAGGAACGCACGGCGTCCGCTACGCCTAGGCGTGGTCTATGAGACCGCTGCCGCCTCAACGATTGAGAAAGTGTCTGAGAAGGCCTCTCAAGAGCCAACGAAGGCTACCGGCCCAACACCGGCACCAATGTGCTCCACCTCAGGGCACTCACTGAACGATTTTAACGAACAATCTTCATCCACCGAGATGGAACACGAGTTCAACAAGGACCTCATAGAAACCGACCCGACAAAGGCCGACCGCACTGGCGGTAGTTGGCACATTGTTGAATCACTAAGAGCTAAGAAACAACGTAAAAAGAACAAAAAGGGAAGGAAGCCCAATTTCCGAAGCAACGCGGCTCACCTAGTCAGGTAAACTTCGCGAGAGGGGAACGCGACGACCATCCACATGGTGTGGCTGACAACCAAGGAAATCGCTCCCACCATCCAAAGCACAAACCTCTGCCAGCACTACCAAAGGATGACGTAAAAATCATCATGCGTCCCACAAAGGGATTAACAATCAAAGACATACTAATACCAACCTTGGCGAGTGGCATTCTCAAGGCAAGCCAACCAATTCAAGGCCATCTCAGTCGAACTAAAGATGCACCCGTGAAGCGAGAGAGAATCACAGGCGTGGATTTCATCCTCCGCACTCGCCCCGGATCGAACATTATAATTCTATCGGTGAGCAGCACGGAAGTGGCCAACGTACTCCGCCGCATCACGCAACTCGAATTGAACGGACACATGCACCAATTCAACACATACGTAGCTGACCCCGACAACTGCTATCGAGGTGTGGTTCACGGCATTCCAGCGGACACACCCATGGAACATTTAGTAGCCAACATGCGAGTACGGACACATGGAGTTTGTTGGGCCTCACTGATGGCACCGGCTGTTGGAATCTCAGCGCTGCCACCAGCTATTGGAACCTCAGTGCTGACACCCGTTGTTGCAACCGGACCGTTGGCGCCCGTTGTTGCAAATGGGTCGCAAGCCCCAAGGGTAGCGTTGGCCTGGCGGCCTGGGGCACACTGGAAGCATCCGAAGGTCCCAGCAAAACATGAGGCGACTGCTAACAGAACAACTTGTTTATTCTAGCATCGCAAAGAGCGGGCGGTCAGGTCGACCGAAGTAGAGAGACGGGAGAGCACGTTACTCAACAGAAGAAATCGGAGCCTCTCTCCTGGCGTCCGGGGGCAGCTGCTCTTATACTCTTGGCGTCGCGGGCAAGAAGGAAGGTCACGAGATGACACCACGTGACAGCAAGGCACGGACGGACTGAGAGACATGTAGAGACAAGGAGGTGACGCATCAGCCGGGCCGGCGCCGGTCAGACCTCCTCGCTTCACACTGGGGGAGCTCCTCTCCTCAGCTGCCGCGCTTTGACAAGCGTGGGCACACACACACACACGCACACACGAAGACACGTGGCACTGAAACATGCCGGGACGCGCTCGGCGGGGATGCGTCGCGGCCGCTCCGAACGGGCCAAAATGTCCGCCGCTTTTAATGAAGCCCCGGCGTCCGTTGCATCCGCGCCGGCAACACCGCGCGTCGTAGGCGAAACGTAACAGACCGCCCCGCCGGGGGAAGGAGATCCCGATGGTCAGGGGACTGCATCCGCTGTCCGGAGGGATGTCGCTCGATTATGCTCATAACCGAAGTCGGTCGTCCCTCGGCGTTTCTTGAGCGCAGCGCACCGAGAAGGCCTCGTTCTCACGTTCAGGTTCACGCAGGACACTGCAAAGTGACTTCAGGAGAGTTGCCATTTTTGTTCTCTTTCCCAGCAAGCGTTAGAACTGCGCCGAAACTCAGCCGCTCAGTGAGCAAGCACGGCACAAACCTCACTAAGCCATGCCAGGCTCTTTCCCCTTTTATACTACTGCCTAGTTCCTTACAGTAGTCTAGCAGCACTCAGAACGCGTCCACAAATCGGAAAATTGCACTAGAAAGCACATCATCACTTTGAAACACTACACAAAAGCAATATGTTAAAAATCCTGCCTCAGGAAGAAAAACATCAATAACAAACAATTTTGAGCCTGATTCCCACGTTAGGGGCTTCGACTTAAGCCATCGGCGTTACCGTTGAGACTCCCCTTTTTGTAACGCACCTCAAAGGAATATTGTTGCAAAGCGAGGCTCCAGCGCAGGAGGCGGCCATTTGTGAAAGAGATAGTCTGCAGCCATTGGAGAGGGCAGTGATCCGTCTCGAAGCATGCGAAGCGGAGATCGCAGCGAGCGACCGTACACTAGCACATCTGGCGAAAACCCCGTAGCCGCATGCGGCGCGCTCCTCAATGCAAACACCACCCCAGGCAGAAACAGCTCCCAGTCAGTTTGCTGTTCAAACCACAATGCTCTCAACACGCGCTTCATGACGGAGTGGAGCTTCTCAAGAGAATTCGACTGTGGGTGGTACACTGAGCTGTGTAACAGCTTTACCCCGCACCTTTCGAGAAAAGCTGTCGTCAAAGCGCTAGTAAACACTGTGCCCTGATCTGATTGGATTTCCGCAGGAAAACCAACTCGCGCAAATATGGACAGTAGTGCATTGACTATCTCAACTGAGCTGAGTTCTTTAAGCGGCACTGCTTCAGGGAACTTTGTCGCTGGGCAGATCACAGTCAAAATGTGTCTGTACCCCGTGGCTGTTGCCGGCAGAGGTCCCACTGTATCAATAACGAGCCGTCTAAAAGGCTCCGTAATGATAGGTACCAACTTCAACGGCGCCCTCGATTTGTCCCCTGGTTTGCCCACCCGCTGACAGGTGTCGCATGTCTTCACAAAGTGGTCTGCGTCCCGAAAACACCCTGGCCAATAGTACTCTTGCAAGAGACGGTCCTTAGTTTTCTTAACTCCTAGGTGTCCGGACCACGAACCCCCATGCGACAAGCGCAACAGATCCTGACGATAGCACTGAGGCACGATCAGCTGATCGAACTCCAATCCCCTGCGGTCTATATACTTCCGGTACAGGACCCCACCTCTTTCCACAAAGCGAGCATTTTTCTTGGCGACACCTTCCTTGACAATGCAGCGTATGTTTTCTAGGCTGCCATCCTTCTTTTGCTCGGCTATCAAAGCCGACCGGCTGACTTTTAGCAACCTATTAAGTCCGTCTGACGTAGGCGCGATGAGCAAATCTGCAGATAGCTCTTCTAACTTTCCCGCATCGGGAATTTCCTCTCCAGTATCTGGTGCCTTTAACGCTACAGGCTCAATTTTATTCAGTTCGGGCGTGCTCTGAATATCAGCTTGCTGCGCCTCTGACCCTTTCTCATCGTTCGACAACGTCGGCCCCGCAACTACCGCCTTTGCAGCGAGCTCCCGAACCTTCGATCTGGTTAAGGCATGAACGCTAGCCTCACCAAACAAAAGTCCCTTCTCGCGCAGGAGGTGATCGGACCTGTTCGAAAATAGGTACGGGTACTGAGGGGGCAGCATAGATGACACCGCCGCCTCCGTCTCAAGTGCTCCGAAAGGTCCTTCAATAAGCACTTTTGCTACGGGCAGACACACGCTATGAGCTTCCACGGCTTGCTTGATCCATGCGCACTCGCCCGTGAACATGTCGGGTTCTATGTAAGAGGGGTGAACTACATCCATCGTAGCTGCGGAACCGCGAAGCACTCGGCACTCTTTCCCGTTCACGAGGAGGTCTCGCATGTAAGGCTCGAGAAGCTTCATGTTCTCGTCAGTGCTGCATAATGACAAAAACACGACTTTTGTTTTTGTTTCTGGACACTGCGCCGAAAAGTGACCCGGCTTCTGGCACGTATAACACACGCGCGCTTGCCTCGCCTCGAACCGCTTTCTGCGTTCGGCTTCGGCTGCCGCCGTCTCCTTACGTTCGGTCGGACTGCTTTCACTCGCATCCGCACTACGTGTGTCCCCCTTTGCTCTCATGGGCGTGAACTTCGGCCTCTCAAACTTGGAGCCAAATTCACCCTTTTGACCGTCCTTAGCTCCACGAGCCCGACGCGTCACAAACTCTTCGGCTAGCTCAGCGGCTCTAGCCACCGTACTAACGTCTGGCCTATCCAAGACCCAGTACCGCACGTTCTCAGGTAACCGACTATAAAACTGTTCTAGCCCGAAACACTGCAGAACTTTCTCGTGGTCACCAAACGCTTTCTCTTCTTTGAGCCACTCCTGCATGTTTGACATAAGCCTGTAGGCAAACTCTGTATACGACTCACTTTTGCCTTTCTCATTTTCTCGAAACTTCCGACGGAACGCCTCCGCTGACAGCCTGTACTTTTTTAGCAGACTCGATTTCACTTTGTCGAAATCCTCTGCCTCCTCTCTCTCCAAGCGAGCGACTACGTCGGCCGCCTCGCCGGGTAACAAAGTGAGCAAGCGCTGTGGCCACGTTTCCCGAGAGAACCCCTGCTTCTCGCACGTTCGCTCAAAGTTAACCAGGAACAAACCAATGTCCTCTCCAAGCTTAAACGGCCGCATCAAGTCAGTCATTTTAAACAATACTCGTTCTCCTGCACCGTGTGCCTGACTTCCATTACGAGCGCGTTCCATCTCTACCTCGAGACGCTTCATTTCCAAAGCGTTATCGCGCTCTTCTTTTTCTTTCTCTTTTCGTTCTTTTCGTTCAAGCTCATCTTTCTCTTTTCGTTCTCTAAGTTCGCGATCCTGTCTTTTTGCCGTCTCCCTCTCCTCAATGGTCTCAAGGCATTCCGACAGCTCGTCATCCTCAGCTCCTAACTGAAGAATAGCCCTTAGCAGTTCCGGTTTTCTGAGTTTGTCTGAGACATCCAGACCCAACTCTCTTGCAAGCTCCTACAATTTCGGTTTGCGCAACGACTTCAAATCCATGGCTGCTCTGAATGCTGCTTTCTCTACTGCCTACTATTGTCTTGCCGCAACTAACCCGGCAGCAACGACAACCACAATTACCAGCTCTGTTTCTGACACTAACAAAAGCCTGGCAAAACTCAGAAGAAGAAAGTCCCGCACTCACCAAACCTCGCAGCCAAGAATTCAGCGCAGTCGTTCCGCTGCAGGCAACCAGTCATCACACAGGGCTCGTTGCACTGTTCCCGGATGGTCGTTGTGCTGCTCAGCATACAGTCAACCGCATATCTTCGCTGCTGGCCTCCGTTGTCGCGATCCCACCGCTGGCAACCAGATGTTTGAACCGCACCGATGGCACCGGCTGTTGGAATCTCAGCGCTGCCACCAGCTATTGGAACCTCAGTGCTGACACCCGTTGTTGCAACCGGACCGTTGGCGCCCGTTGTTGCAAATGGGTCGCAAGCCCCAAGGGTAGCGTTGGCCTGGCGGCCTGGGGCACACTGGAAGCATCCGAAGGTCCCAGCAAAACATGAGGCGACTGCTAACAGAACAACTTGTTTATTCTAGCATCGCAAAGAGCGGGCGGTCAGGTCGACCGAAGTAGAGAGACGGGAGAGCACGTTACTCAACAGAAGAAATCGGAGCCTCTCTCCTGGCGTCCGGGGGCAGCTGCTCTTATACTCTTGGCGTCGCGGGCAAGAAGGAAGGTCACGAGATGACACCACGTGACAGCAAGGCACGGACGGACTGAGAGACATGTAGAGACAAGGAGGTGACGCATCAGCCGGGCCGGCGCCGGTCAGACCTCCTCGCTTCACACTGGGGGAGCTCATCTCCCCAGCTGCCGCGCTTTGACAAGCGTGGGCACACACACACACACGCACACACGAAGACACGTGGCACTGAAACATGCCGGGACGCGCTCGGCGGGGATGCGTCGCGGCCGCTCCGAACGGGCCAAAATGTCCGCCGCTTTGAATGAAGCCCCGGCGTCCGTTGCATCCGCGCCGGCAACACCGCGCGTCGTAGGCGAAACGTAACAAGTTCAAATCGAACGAGCTCGGATGCTATTGGCGGCGAGGAGTTACGGAGTCGCCATCTAGCGGAAGCACCTCGCTGACGTAGTATGAGGGATCACGCGGCGCGCTCCTCATAGGCTTTGCTGTCAGCGCTCACTAAAATAAAGTCCCTTTTACACTGAAAACACCATGCGCGAGCTCTCCCGCACATTTCTTTCAGTACTTTCGATACGAGAGAAGTTTTTTACTGTCTCAACAATAATCTTTGGCAAACTGAAAGCACACAAACGTTTACAGACGCTATCTCTTTACCGAATACGTACAGTGAACGCCACCGCGATGGAGTCTCCCGAACCGGCTTCTTGCGTGAAAGGTAGGTAAACGCTGAGAGCAAGCTATGTGAAATATGTTCTTATAGTATTTGTATAACTAAATGGAGCGTAATAGAACGAAGCCTCAATGCAGCGATCGCGTAGATTCGCAGCGACCGACTGCGCGTCTGCATGCTTGTCCGCGCACTGTTTCGCTTTCTCCGCGCGCGCGTTTTCGCACCGTGCCATGAGCTTCAGGCCGCAGAATATGAGCATTTGACAGTACGCAAGCAACCATTGTTGCGTTAGTGCTATCAGAGCTGTTCAAAAATAACTTCACTGTAGAGACTTCGACGCCTACGGGAACTGTGATGTGCCGTCGCAACGATTCAATCTTTTTTTTCTTCTAAATTCTTTGACCTTTCAATATTATTTCTCGAGTTGCGTCGCACTGTATGTTTATCGGTTCTCGGCATGCCATTTCCCGCTGCTCCTTTTTTTTTGTAATCCAGTGCATTAATTCATAACACAAACATGACCATATGCCATGCTTTTTTTTAAATGTGCTTCTTACCGTTCCCTTTCCACTCCACTCAACTTGCCAGTATCTATAGCATCGACAAGTTCATAGACCAAACCGTCATGACATCAGTCGGGCAGCGGACTCGGGCGAGCGTCTCGGTGCGCGTTTTCAGAACATCGCAGACCGGGTGCCGTAGCAGAAATCTTCCTCGCGTCTGTGCTTGCTGCATACCCGAGTTGTAGCTGATGACTGTTTGCCGGTTTTATGTTTCGCGAGCCAAGCTTCACACAGCTTCTTGTCCTGCGGCTACGTGTGAATAAGGCTGACACCGGCCTCCGTTACGTGCGTTCGGCCCTGCGGCACCGAGCAGTAGCCTACCATGTTGCGCGCCTTCAAAGGCAGCCACTACCTATTGTAGTGCTTTCAAGCGTTGTAAAGGAGACACTCGAAGCGGGAAAATTTCGCCACTAAATGAGGACCGCAGCGTACGAGGGAATTTAAACTCGTTTTCAGCTCGCTTCGGCGCTCCCGAAGCAGCCGACGCGGCCGCTATGTCCACGTGATCCCTCCTAGCACGTCACGCCGACGGTGGCGCCAGCTTTTCCAGTGGTGGAGCTCGAGGCCAATAGCAGGTTATCCACGGCACTCATCACGTTCACCGGTGGCTCCCTTCGCAAATGTATGTATTACATGGGAGGAGAGATGCGACTCCATCCATACAAGCCCACTGTTCAAATATGCACGGAATGTTTCCAAGCGGGACACGTACCGACCGGATCTGCAAAAAATGCGTCCTGAAGGATTCCCCCGCCCTTGTTCACGTGTGTGTGATCAAATGCGCCGTGTGCGGGGCGGCAGGCCACGAGACTGGCAGCAGCCAATCCACAGAAACTAAAGCGCATTCGTTCCAAGAACACGAATCGTCAGTCCCGCTCACGAGAGCGAGCGGCCAGAAGAAACTGCGATGGTTCAGCTCAGAGGATGAGGAAGAGAGCCATCGCCACAAATCCGCATCTCCCTATGGCAAAAGAAGTAGGAGCCCATCCAGGGAGCCGTCCAAGGCCGCACAAGCGCCAGTGCCCCCGCAGCACGAGCAGTCACAAAAGCCTCAGGTGAGCTGGGCGACGGTTGTATCTCCCAATGCTCCGCAACACACGGCATTCACACGGCGAGATCTCGGTTATGAAATACTTAAACAAGAAAACGTGCAGCTACGCGCACAACTTCGAGATGAGGAATGCTAACGACAGCGATCCGACGAAAAAATTATGGAGCTAGAGGAACGCCTGACACAAAAACTACAACAGCTAGAATCAGATCGTAGACAATCGGCCGGGACAGAACCTATACAAATCACCTCAAATACGAACACTCTCACACGTAGTGAACCAAATCACCAACACCACAAACACCAAATACCGAAGCGCCACCCACAATGGCCCAAATCCAACTATTATTGGCAGAAACATCTAAATCACTAATGCACGAGATGATAACCCTCGTGAATCAGAAACTCCTCGATTGCCTATCACAAGTGCTGGTAGAATTCGAGAAGCACAAACAACAGGTGACGGAGCGGCTAAAGACTGCAGCCAAAACCACTAAGAAACGCGCCATAGCAGTCGGCGCCGGATTGGCCAAGACCAAGACGGCCCACCGCATAATTGATACGGACGGCTCGGACACCGAGATGTCAAAAGCATAAATAACGAGTGGGAACCGTGGCTACTACACTTAAAAAGAAACTAAAACCAAGCAACCCGGAACAATTAAAGATCTGGCAATGGAACTGCCGATCCTTCGCTAGAAAGGCGGCAGCCCTCCAGCAATTTATTAAAAGCTCTCAGGTATCTCCGGACATAATATGTTTTCAGGAGGTTGGGCCCAAACCGGCCCGACTACAGGGCTATTATGTTCTGAGCGACCCCCACAATCCTAGTTGTCACGCTGGTGAGCAAGACAATCACGGCACAAATGATATTCATCCCCCAACGTACCGGGGAAACCAATTCCGTAACGATCAGCGTGCTACCGCGGAAAAGAGGCAAAGCACACAGCATCATAAACATTTACAGCCCTCCCAAAAGCAAAGGTCTGGACCTACCCCAAATTTTATCGGACACTAAGACCATAGCGGGCACCAAAGACCGGATGGTGATATTGGGCGATTTCAACGCGCCACATACAATGTGGGGCTACGCGCCCACATCCCCTAAAGGAGCCCTAATTGAGCAATCGGTTGAGAACCTCGGCATGCAGACAGCAAAAAGCACGCCCACACGCACAGGTAACAGCGTGAGCAGGGACACAACACCTGATCGCGCGTACACGCTAAACATCACAGACGCACAGTGGGCATCGCTAAACGAAAACTTGGGGAGTGATCATGATCTGATTCGTTATTCACTCTCGACCCCCAAATTACGTTGAACGATTGGCACAACGAAATTAACCGACTGGTCGGTTAATCCCAACGCTCCAACGGTACCTCGACACAGCAAAGACTCCCGACAACATACAAGAATGGAGCCGGCGACCAGGTGCAACCGAGACAAAAGAATTTCATGAAAATCGTGCTAAACATGAGTTCAAACTTCAGAAAACGATCACCGGCTTCGCTGTTTTGACAGCTTTAACTGCGAGGAACTGGCTTTACCTTTTTTTCATTCTCCGGCTAGGTAAAATTCCCTGTGTGCAACGCGCTCATCAGCCATGGCGGTAAGAGGAGAGAGTGGCTCCTATGGAGGTTGGCCTGTGAACGAAGTTTCTGCAGCACTGACACTTGTATCAGTCTCTCGCTGGTCGAAAGACGGGGAAAGTACACGGGACATGCGCTGCCCCTCGGCTGGTGAACGGTAGGCGCGCACTCTCCTAATCATTTTTTGTTGCGATCGTAATTATATGGACGCTCCAGGCGAGTTTCCGCCTTCGCCGTGACGTTCCGTAAAAAACCACTGCGATAACATTGTGGCCGCGTGCCGTTTGCTCTGGCTGCGAAGGTGAGCCGAAAAGCGTAGTGGCTCGATGGGTGCGCGTTTTTATCGCTTTTGCTGGACCCAATAAAAGTTTATTCACTCGCTCGATCTGGCGTGCGCAAGGGCGAAAGTCTGGGAGGAATTGCGCCGTCCTTCATCGCGTGCACGGCAGCAGGTGGGCGGGGTTTATACTGCGTATGGCGCCGCCGTGTGGGCCCTCTTGAGTGCGATCTGCGGTGGGTACAGAGTCTAGGTGGGCTGAGGGAAGATTATTACGTGTCCGCTGTGTTCTCGCGCTGAAGCGAGGCAACACGTAGGGCAATTCGCTCGCTGCTGCTGCCGCTCTTCCCCACGCCAGCGTTTTGACAGCAAGTGACCGCGGTCATCAAGCGAGCTGTGTTCATGTTTGCCTGCGTGCGTGACGCCGTTCTTGTTAATTTAGTACGTTAGTAAACGAATGTTTATAAGTTTATAACGCCGATAAATCATTGCTGCCGCAATCGATGCTTCGCCTTTCGGGTGAAACTGCGACATTTTCGTGCATTTTAAGTTTCGCCTAATTATCGCACAGCCATGAGCCAGGTGTTACAACCATGGCAACGACACGTCAATATGACGAGCACATGGCGCGCCAACTGCCTTCTTGCGGAGGCTATTGTAGCATTGTATGAAACTCTTATATTGTATGAGCAGGATTGTATGAAACTTGTATGAGCAGGATTGGCCACCCTGGTGCAGTACTTGGCCACAACCTCCTATATCAACACAACAATCAAACCCCGGCCCTCAGTTGCCAGCAGCTGCGAAGCCACTGACCACGGCGGCGGTCAGACCTGCGACGCAGCAGAGGGTGCTAAGAATCACTGGCTCCGGACAGGCCGCCATTGGAATATGAACCTGGCAACGTTCAACGCTAGAACGTTAACTAGTGAGGCGGGTCTAGCAGGGCTATAGGAGGAATTAGAGGGCAGTAAATGGGATATCATAGGGCTCAGTGAAGTTAGGAGGCCAAAAGAAGCATATGCAGTGCTAAAAAGCGGGCACGTCCTGTGCTACCAGGGCTTAGCGGAGAGAACTAGGAGTCGGGTTCCTGATTAATAAGAATATAGCTGGTAACATACAGGAATTCATAGCATTAACGAGAGCGTGGCAGGTCTTGTTGTGAAACTTAATGAGAGGTACAAAATGAAAGTTGTGCAGGTCTACGCCCCTACATCCAGTCATGATGACCAGGAAGTCGAAAGCTTCTGTGAAGACGTGGAATCGGCGATGGGTAGAGTGAAAACTAAATACACTATACTAATGGGCGACTTCAATGCCAAGGTAGGCAAGAAGCAGGCTGGAGACAAGGCAGTGGGGGAATATGGCATAGGCACTAGAAATAGCAGGGGAGAGTTATTAGTAGAGTTTGCGGAACAGCATAATATGCGGGTAATGAATACCTTCTTCCGCAAGCGGGATAGCCGAAAGTGGACGTGGAGCAGCCCGAACGGCGAGACTAGAAATGAAATAGACTTCATACTCTGCGCTAACCCTGGCATCATACAAGATGTGGACGTGCTCGGCAAGGTGCGCTGCAGTGACCACAGGATGGTAAGAACTCGAATTAGCCTAGACCTGAGGAGGGAACGGAAGAAACTGGTACATAAGAAGCCGATCAATGAGTTAGCGGTAAGAGGGAAAATAGAGGAATTCCAGATCAAGCTACAGAACAGGTATTCCGCTTTAACTCAGGAAGAGGACCTTAGTGTTAAAGCAATTAACGACAATCTTGTGGGCATCATTAAGGAGTGTGCAATGGAAGTCGGTGGTAACTCCGTTAGGCAGGATACCAGTAAACTATCGTAGGAGACGAAAGATCTGATCAAGAAACGCCAATGTATGAAAGCATCTAACCCTACAGCTAGAATAGAACTGGCAGAACTTTCCAAGTTAATCAACAAGCGTAAGACAGCTAACATAAGGAAGTATAATATGGATAGAATTGAACATGCTCTCAGGAACGGAGGAAGCCTAAAAACAGCGAAGAAGAAACTAGGAATTGGCAAGAATCAGATGTATGCGTTAAGAGACAAAGCCGGCAATATCATTACTAATATGGATGAGATCGTTCAAGTGGCTGAGGAGTTCTATAGAGATTTATACAGTACCAGTGGCACCCACAACGACAATGGAAGAGAAAACAGTCTAGAGGAATTCGAAATGCCACAGTTAACGCCGGAAGAAGTAAAGAAAGCCTTGGGAGATATGCAAAGGGGGAAGGCAGCTGGGGAGGATCAGGTAACAGCAGATTTGTTGAAGGATGGTGGGCAGATTGTTCTAGAGAAACTGGCCACCCTGTATACGCAATGCAGCATGACCTCGAGCGTACCGGAATCTTGGAAGAGCGCTAACATAATCCTAATCCATAAGAAAGGGGACGCCAAAGACTTGAAAAATTATAGACCTATCAGCTTACTGTACGTTGCCTACAAACTATTTACTAAGGTAATCGCAAATAGAATCAGGAACACCTTAGACTTCTGTCAAGCAAAGGACCAGGCAGGCTTCCGTAAAGGCTACTTAACCATAGACCATATTCACACTATCAATCGGGTGATAGAGAAATGTGCGGAATATAACCAACCCTTATATATAGCTTTCATTGATT
>NW_027225821.1:0-55814 GCF_038994185.2 Dermacentor albipictus | reverse complement strand
CGGAAGAGAACAGCGCGGCATGCTGTCGTGTTTAAACTCAATTAAACCGCCTGCGAATGTGCTTTCCTTAGCCGCGAACAGGGCGGCCGCGCGAAAACGTGCCTCCTCCAGCATCCTGGCGAACGGCGGCGGCGTGCGCACCGCCCGAGACGGCTGCGCTGGCGCTGGCCAATCGGCGGGTGACT
Organism: Dermacentor albipictus; assembly: GCF_038994185.2. Classification (NCBI taxonomy): domain Eukaryota; kingdom Metazoa; phylum Arthropoda; class Arachnida; order Ixodida; family Ixodidae; genus Dermacentor; species Dermacentor albipictus. The sequence continues at coordinate 55,629 of NW_027225821.1, read as the reverse complement.
TGGAGAGGAGAAGAGTAGTGCGGCGAAGCACGACGCGCGCGGCGCAGGGGTCATTTTCACTCCGGCAGTCGACGACTTCGGACGCTCGCTCCGTTCGCCATGGCCAGGACCAAGCAAACCGCCCGTAAGAGCACCGGTGGGAAGGCTCCGCGTAAGCAGCTTGCTACCAAGGCTGCTCGCAAGAGTGCACCTGCCACAGGAGGGGTTAAGAAACCGCATCGCTACAGGCCTGGGACCGTGGCCCTTCGTGAAATTCGCCGCTACCAGAAGTCGACCGAACTTCTCATCCGCAAGCTGCCGTTCCAGCGCTGGTGAGGGAAATCGCTCAGGATTTCAAGACCGACCTCCGATTCCAGAGTTCGGCTGTGATGGCCCTTCAGGAGGCCAGCGAGGCCTACCTGGTCGGTCTCTTCGAGGACACCAACCTGTGCGCCATCCACGCCAAGCGCGTTACCATCATGCCGAAGGACATCCAGCTGGCCCGGCGCATCCGTGGCGAGCGCGCCTAAGTTCGGCCGCTGTCTGCGCCGCAGCCTCGGTCGGTCAGGCAAGCAACACAAAACGGTCCTTCTCAGGACCACCTACATGTTTGCTTCGGCCACGGGAGCACGCGAGACCACGTACTCCAACCGTACCCTCTCGGTCTGTCTGTTCTGTTGTTGTTTTTTTATTATTAATATTTGTGCGTGTGTGTCTGTGGTGGGCTGCCGGTGCGAGGTGTTGCCTCGTTTGGTATGCATATGGTAAGTATTGCGCGCGCTCGAGCACGAACAAGAAGAGAGAGGAAAATAAAAAAAAGAAACAAAATGCGCGTTCGTTGCGAAACGGTTCGCGCATTCATGCGAAGAAGCCGCGCCCCAAAACGAAATTAACGCGGCCGATGTTGCGTGCAAGCTTTCGTGTATTGGAATGCCATGCGTGCGTTTGTTCACGTTCCTCATGCATACCTGCCTGGCTCATAAGTAAGTGCATGCTGGTTGCGGATATGGCCCATTTGTTGTTTGTTTTTAAGGGCCCATATCACAGTCCACTACGCGAATTGCAGTGAGGCTCGTGCCTGTGCGCCCCCGGACACCCTGAAGCTCGCTTTCTATCTACATTCGTGCACTGACATGCCAGCTAGCTAGCAGCAGCAGCAGCGTCAGTTCAAGAGTGGGCACGGTTGCGATAATTCAAACAGAGGGAAACGGGCGCAGAGAACGGGATTGCCAAGCAAAACCCTGCCGTCACACGCATTTCGGTGGTCCTGACAAGGACCGTTGGGTTGTGCGACGAGCGCGACTGTAGTCCGGCGGCTGGGAGCTCGCTTACGCCTTCTTCTCGGTCTTCTTTGGGAGAAGCACAGCTTGGATGTTGGGCAAGACGCCGCCCTGCGCGATCGTCACGCCGGAGAGCAGCTTGTTCAGCTCCTCGTCGTTGCGGATGGCGAGCTGCAGGTGGCGGGGGATGATCCTGGTCTTCTTGTTGTCACGAGCCGCGTTGCCAGCGAGCTCGAGCACTTCGGCAGCCAGGTACTCGAGGACGGCCGCGAGGTAGACGGGAGCGCCCGCTCCGACGCGCTCGGCGTAGTTTCCCTTGCGCAGGAGACGGTGGATACGGCCCACGGGGAACTGGAGACCCGCGCGGCTGGAACGCGTCTTGCTCTTGCCCTTCGCCTTGCCGCCTTTGCCGCGTCCGGACATGCTGGTGCTGTTGCTGAGACTGAGGACGAAACAACGACTTGCACAGTCGCGATCGGTGAGCGATTTGAGCCGTGCTCGTAGCGCCTTCGCCGCTCTCGCCGCCGCCGGTCCCAAAGGAAAGCGCGAGCGAGCACGAGGGAGAGGGAGAGAAGCCGCGCGGACCAATGGCGAGCGCGGCAATGCGAGGTCCCGTCAACACCACCCTCCCGCCATAAAAGCGCGGCGCACGCGACCGGTCGCGCGTATTCCGATCTCGTTTGTTCGGCTACTGACACTGCCGCGATGCCTCCCCAGCCCAGCGGTAAGGCCGTGAAGAAGGCCGGCAAGGCGCAGAAGAACGTGCGCGCCACCGACAAGAAGAAGAAGAAGCGCCGCAGGAAGGAGAGCTTCTCCATCTATATCTACAAGGTGCTGAAGCAGGTGCACCCGGACACTGGAGTCTCCAGCAAGGCCATGTCTATCATGAACAGCTTCGTGAACGACATCTTCGAGCGTATCGCCGCGGAGTCGTCCCGTCTGGCTCACTACAACAAGCGCTCGACCATCACGAGCCGGGAGATCCAGACGGCCGTGCGTCTGCTGTTGCCCGGTGAGCTGGCCAAACACGCCGTGTCCGAGGGCACCAAAGCCGTCACCAAGTACACCAGCTCCAAGTAGGCGACCGAGCGCTCGTCCGCGCAGCCAACACCCAACGGCTCTTCTCAGAGCCACCCAAGGTGTCTGCATTGGCATTGGGATGTAGCGAGAATCTCGACAATTCCGTCCGTTCCCTCTGTTTGACGCTTCCTCGTTTGCAAACGCCAGGCGCGCGCTGTTTGCGTTCTCGTTGTGACAGCGCGTGCGCTGAAAGATTTGTAGCAGAAACGCACAGAACGCCATGCGCTCAGCACAACAACACACACACAAAAAGGGACTCTCACGCGCCGATAGGGCCATTTTACTCCGCATTGGCTGCTTCAACACAGCGCAGCGGATGTCTCGCCATTCAGTTCCGTTTGCCAGAACTGCACTGCTGGCGTTGATGAAACTCTCGCACACGTACTTCTCGACTGCGCCGCATATATCTCAGCTCGTGAAATCCTAATCGACGCCCAGGACTCCCCATAGCCCGTCCCGAGGACTTTCTGTTTCCTAGGGGTCTTGCGGGTTTACTCAAAAGAGCCTTCCCAGCTCTCATTGATTTCTTTGAGTCGTCGAACCTTACCACGCGGCCATCGGCGCCGTTTCACGCTTCTTTTCTTCACGGCCTTACGCTCGTCCTCTCCCGTATTTGTTTCTCTTCACTCCTTTATTCGCCTTACCCTCCCCCGTGCAGTACTGTTGAGGTGACCTCCTAAGCGAGAGACTGTTGCGGTACTGCACTCTTCTCTTCTTTTACCAGTTCAACGTCACTTACTACTACTTCTTGTTTACAAACACGCGGCGCGCGCTGTCGGACAGCGCGTGTGCTACAACTTTTGTAGCAGAGCCGCACAGGAAGCCATGGGCTCAGCACAACAACACGCACAAAGCAAGTATGGGATGGGGCGCGTGAGGCGACTCTGCGCGAGCGGCCACGTTCGCCTGCACTAATTACCACGGCGCGTGTTTCACACACCTAGGACGATGAGGCGGTCGTTGCTGCACATTTACTTAATTCTGGTGTAGCGTAACTTTTAAAAGCAGGCAGCCCTCATCCCTCTTTTGTTTTTTTCACGCTTTATGTCTTCTCTTGTTTCGACGCGCTTTTAAAAGCGGGTCCTGAGGTGTGCCTTCATGGCTGCTAGAATGCCCTCTCGGCGGCCGCCCGCACGTAGGCAGCAGTGCTCCGGACTGAAATTCAGAGCCGCGCCATGCCAGTGCCGCATCGCTGTAGCAGTGGCTGGCGAGCGGAAATGGGTTAGCACGTTCACGAAGCAGCAGTGCGTAAGGGATATTTTACACTGTTATTACAAATGTATGTGTGAGTGGCTTTAAAAGGGGGAAAAGGAAGAGATAAGTACAGCGCTGTTACTGCCTCTCGTGCGAGGGCACCTTCACGGCGCTGTACGGGTGAGGGGAAAGGGATAAGAAAGGGTAGTGAAGAAAACAGAGTATAAAAGTGAATTATTACAAATGTAAGCTCTCCGCACACTTACATAGCTAGCGGTTTCGCGCGCGCCCTGCGTATAGCTGCCTTCGTACGGGGCGACGGGAGAGGGAGGAGGTCGGAGCGCCGTCAACAATGCCCTCTCTCTCTTCCGTCCCCTAGAATGCTGAATTGGGCTCGCGCGCGCGTCTTACGCTGGTTTCGGTGACGTTATCTGCGAGGCTACGTAAGCTATCGCGACGAAATTTGACGGTCGTGTAGGCACCAGTGAGCGGTGCCGGCGTGCGAAATTTGAAACGCCTGAGGCGAAGAGAGCATGAACGCGCCCTGTTTTGCGACTAGTGATCAAGGGAACGATGTTGGCGTGGCTGAGTTTGAAGTTGTGCGCACGGTGTGCTTTGCGGCAATGACCAGAGTGCACTTGCAAGCGTATCCGAGCTACCGGTGAACAGAACGAGTAATCATAATTACGAGAACACAATAAACTTGTTCCTGGGGCGCGACACGAGCAGTGAGTGCGTGCAGCATAGGACAATAACGTTGTTGACACGTTCATTTATTTATTTATTTTTTTTCTCTTGGCGCGTCGAGCAAAAGAAGAAGTGAGGCGGGTTGAACATCAGCAGTCAGAGGTGCCAAAGAGAAACAACATGAGAAAAAAAAAAAAAAAAAGTAAGCTCCGCGATTGTGTTACGAAGCCACTTGTCTCGAACTCAGTGCGTGGCCTAAGAAGGGCTCAGTGCAGCCACCCGCGACTCACTCGCGAAGAGAGGCCGCGCTGCCCGTGAGCCAATCGGCGCGCGTTTCGCCTCCTCGCCCTCTTTTTTGCGGCGCGGCTTCCTCGCTCGGTCGCGGCGCAGGGACTCGGCATTCGCTCTCCTGACTCGCTTCGAAGCAGCAGCAACAGCCGAGATGTCTGGACGTGGCAAGGGCGGCAAGGGGCTCGGCAAGGGTGGCGCGAAGCGTCATCGTAAGGTGTTGCGTGACAACATCCAAGGCATCACCAAGCCTGCCATCCGTCGCCTCGCTCGCCGTGGTGGTGTCAAGCGTATCTCTGGCCTGATCTACGAGGAGACACGCGGTGTGCTCAAGGTGTTCCTCGAGAACGTGATCCGGGACGCCGTCACCTACACTGAGCACGCCAAGCGCAAGACCGTGACCGCCATGGACGTGGTGTATGCCCTCAAGCGTCAGGGCCGCACCCTCTACGGTTTCGGAGGCTAAGCAGCACGCGTGCGCGCCGTCGTCTGCAAGCAGCGCATCAGCTCCTCTGAAGAACCCAACAGCCCTCTTCAGGGCTACCCACCTGGTGCTTCGGCAGTGACGCGCAGGATTTGCGATCTCCTGCTCCGTTAGCCCTCTTTTGCATGCCATTATCTCGCATTCGGCCGCACGAGACGCGCGGTGAACTTGGGTCAGGTGAGCGAGCGCAACCGCATGTATTTGCAAGGCGTGGTAGCATTGCTTTTCGCCCTCGCAAGGCGAGCTTTGCTCGATTGCATTTGCGCTCGCCACTGTGTGCTGTGTTGCTCCCATTTCAGTCGCCGTCAGTCTGTCCGAGTTGCGACGTGGCGGTCGTTCGTGCAGCTCAGTTGTCGCCTTTGGTTGGACCCTGGTAGAGGCAACCAGAGTGGAATGATGATTAAAAGCAAGAGGTAATCATAAGCTCGTCGATGCGCATTTTGTCGCTTTGAAGTGGCTCGCTTCCTCTACTCCCTTGGAGAAGAGTACGAGCCGCGCGGCAGCGGGCGCATTTCAGTTAGGTAAGTTTTATATTTGACAAAGATAGCTCATGTGGGTACGCAACAAAGCAAAGCACGAGGAAAATATTGCCGGGCACGGGCCAGTGTGTAACAGCTGAAAGCGAGTTTTCTACAGGCAGCGTTTATTTGTTCTTTCCAGTGCAAGCGTTAAATGATTGAGCCTACTGTGTCTTAGCTCAATTCGCATGGCTTCGTTGGTTTGCGTGTGTGCGTCGGAGAAAGAATAACGAGCCAGTCCTCTTGCCCTACGAGCTGAGCGCCCGTCGTGTCCCTCGTCTAGCCTGCGGTTGTTGCAAGCCACCACCGTGCGATTCACAATTGTGTAACTCTTTTGAGCGACGCAAATGAATGCTAAGGTGAGATTAGCTAGTTAACTTTCGCTAGAACCGAGCTCACTGCGTTGTATTCAAACGGACGAGGGTGCGCGCGGTGGACACCGAGGCGCGTGCTGTTTTCATTGATGCTGTTGTTTGTGATACTTGTGTACAGGGTCACAGTGGGATTTCTTATTAGCGCGCTATAGGTGATAAGCAGTTGGTTCGATGCCTACGTGGCTCTTCTTGCAAGCCAATGCACTCCTTAGTTGACCAGAACAAGCGGAAAATAAAATAGAGGAGCAGAGCGGCGAAGTGTGCTTACTGAGACAGAAATATGCTTGCACAGTGCAGACTCACTTTCTCTCGTTATTTCTATACGACTGGCTCTTTCGTCATGCGTGCGTGTAGGTGATGCTGGGCGACCCTTGTTCGCGCCATATACTTAGATCGGTCAGGAAGCGGGCGCTGGACATGCGCTGTATTTAAAGAAAACAAAACTTTTTCGAGCGACGTATCCGTGCATGCCACACGCCGCGCGAGCTGGGGAAAAAGAGAGAGAGGGATGGGCGATTTGAGCGGTGCATCACGTATTTGTCGAACTCTTCGCCGCCAGAGGGAGCCGCCTGTCCTACATACGAACATTTGTCCTTGTGGCAGCTTATGTCCGGCGTATTACGCGCTGTAAGGCGGTTGCGTAATGGCATGGACGCGCCAAAGTGCACAAGACTACCTCTTGCCGCTGCATCCCTGGAATTTCGTGTATGTGCAAGCTGCTGTACAGAAAGATTCCGAATTCGAACCGGCTCCCTCACTCGTGGCACATGTATTGGCACGCGAAGGTAAGAGAAACTGACACACGCCGGCCGTCGTCATTGCACGGATTTCGCATTCGTGTTGCGCTTAATGAAAGCCAAGCTCGCGCCTATTATTTTACATTTGTCCCACGAAGCCGCCGGGAAATAGCAACGTGAGGTGATGGCCAAACAAGTCAACAAATGGGGAAGGAACAGTCAGAGAAAATGTACGGGCCCCTTGCTTTGAAGAAGCGTGGCACCATTGGTTTATTTCTTTTCGCTTGTCTATGTTTGGATTACTACTGCGAAGTCACTGGCATGTGCGTGCAAAGGGCATAGCCGAGGACCAAGCAAGGCGTACACAGTGATGTGTACGCCTCTCATGACAACAACGGGTTGTCATGAGAGAACTACTGCAGCCATGTAAACAAGGTTCTTGTTGCATGTGAGAAAGAAATGTCTGGTGGTGCTGTGACGTTCCTTTTTTCTTTTTTTTTTTCCTTCCATAATGCTCGAGTACTGGCAGGTTAAGAGGTACAAAGTTTCATATCTCAACAATACAAAGCGGTACCGCGATCGTGTGAGCTGCACACAACTACTCACGGAAGTTTTGTCTAAAAATTTTTATCCCACCGAAAACGCCTGTAACGTCTACGAAGGTATTGTAAAAGCCATACTCACACATGACTGGTATATCTCATCGAGGCGTGTAAATTGTGTTCCCTTTATACATATCGCCTTGTGCAATTAACAGAATTTCCAAATCCAGTTCCATCGCTGTGTGACGGAGCCTTCAAGCGCACAGTGGAACTGTTTTTTCTCTCTTCCATTTCACAGTTTTCCACACTCACTGGGAAAATAAAAAAAAAAGAATATTAAGAAAGAGGCAGAGCTCGGCATCAGTTGAAAATTGCACTGTTGCAGGCGCGGCCTTTGAACATCTTCGTTTACACGCAATTAGGCGCACCAAATTCGGTGCATTAGTTGGCGAGGAAATACATTTCTCCCGGCGGCTGCCGAGCTGGAGCTTCGCTATAAGATGACAACAACGCCGTCGATCCTGTGGCGAAGTTGCGTGCGTGAATGAAATCGAAAAAGCTAGCTGACGAAATGTAGGCACTGTATAGAGCAAAGTGTTGCGTTTCATGAGTGTTTGTCAAAACATGGGTGTCCCTTGCAAGTGCGAAAACTGTGTGCCGAATGCGTGGCACGGGGAAGCCGCGCTTGGGATCGCGCCTGCGAAGCGTTGGTTGATGCTACCTTGACATATTGTTTAAGGACCCTTCATACACACGGAAGTACCGCTTGCCTGTCCATAGTTTTGAGGCCCCAATTAGTTGCCCATGTCTCCTAACGCGCGTTCAACACCTGTCAATATTGTATTCCAAATTCGCTCTTAGAGCGGAAGTACATCGTTTTCCCTGCAACTCTCAAGTGGTGCTGGTAGTCCGTACGTGAGTTTGTCGTTAATCTTGCGAGGCGCATGCGTTCTTCTATGCGTGGACGGCAAAGTGCGGTACTGGCATGTCTGCACATGCGAGACGGTTTGCCTCCGAGTGCGGCCAAAACACGACGTTGTTGCCCCTCGAGAAGGCACCGTGGCGCGCACTTGTAGTTCGTGAAACGAGCATCAGCATGATCAAATCAAGGCAGTGGACAAGCAGTAATGTACCCTAAACCTGCCACCCATCTCCGTCGCGCGGAGATCGCGATAACAGCTCCGATGGCGTTGGGCGTGGAGCGCTAACCACTGTCGAGATCAGTGGTGTGGTCTCACACTCGGCACTGGCAATTCGCGACGCGCGGCGGTATAAGCGAGATTGTGGTGTTGGCTGAAACGGAAGAGAACAGCGCGGCATGCTGTCGTGTTTAAACTCAATTAAACCGCCTGCGAATGTGCTTTCCTTAGCCGCGAACAGGGCGGCCGCGCGAAAACGTGCCTCCTCCAGCATCCTGGCGAACGGCGGCGGCGTGCGCACCGCCCGAGACGGCTGCGCTGGCGCTGGCCAATCGGCGGGTGACTTGGAGAGGAGAAGAGTAGTGCGGCGAAGCACGACGCGCGCGGCGCAGGGGTCATTTTCACTCCGGCAGTCGACGACTTCGGACGCTCGCTCCGTTCGCCATGGCCAGGACCAAGCAAACCGCCCGTAAGAGCACCGGTGGGAAGGCTCCGCGTAAGCAGCTTGCTACCAAGGCTGCTCGCAAGAGTGCACCTGCCACAGGAGGGGTTAAGAAACCGCATCGCTACAGGCCTGGGACCGTGGCCCTTCGTGAAATTCGCCGCTACCAGAAGTCGACCGAACTTCTCATCCGCAAGCTGCCGTTCCAGCGCTTGGTGAGGGAAATCGCTCAGGATTTCAAGACCGACCTCCGATTCCAGAGTTCGGCTGTGATGGCCCTTCAGGAGGCCAGCGAGGCCTACCTGGTCGGTCTCTTCGAGGACACCAACCTGTGCGCCATCCACGCCAAGCGCGTTACCATCATGCCGAAGGACATCCAGCTGGCCCGGCGCATCCGTGGCGAGCGCGCCTAAGTTCGGCCGCTGTCTGCGCCGCAGCCTCGGTCGGTCAGGCAAGCAACACAAAACGGTCCTTCTCAGGACCACCTACATGTTTGCTTCGGCCACGGGAGCACGCGAGACCACGTACTCCAACCGTACCCTCTCGGTCTGTCTGTTCTGTTGTTGTTTTTTTATTATTAATATTTGTGCGTGTGTGTCTGTGGTGGGCTGCCGGTGCGAGGTGTTGCCTCGTTTGGTATGCATATGGTAAGTATTGCGCGCGCTCGAGCACGAACAAGAAGAGAGAGGAAAATAAAAAAAAGAAACAAAATGCGCGTTCGTTGCGAAACGGTTCGCGCATTCATGCGAAGAAGCCGCGCCCCAAAACGAAATTAACGCGGCCGATGTTGCGTGCAAGCTTTCGTGTATTGGAATGCCATGCGTGCGTTTGTTCACGTTCCTCATGCATACCTGCCTGGCTCATAAGTAAGTGCATGCTGGTTGCGGATATGGCCCATTTGTTGTTTGTTTTTAAGGGCCCATATCACAGTCCACTACGCGAATTGCAGTGAGGCTCGTGCCTGTGCGCCCCCGGACACCCTGAAGCTCGCTTTCTATCTACATTCGTGCACTGACATGCCAGCTAGCTAGCAGCAGCAGCAGCGTCAGTTCAAGAGTGGGCACGGTTGCGATAATTCAAACAGAGGGAAACGGGCGCAGAGAACGGGATTGCCAAGCAAAACCCTGCCGTCACACGCATTTCGGTGGTCCTGACAAGGACCGTTGGGTTGTGCGACGAGCGCGACTGTAGTCCGGCGGCTGGGAGCTCGCTTACGCCTTCTTCTCGGTCTTCTTTGGGAGAAGCACAGCTTGGATGTTGGGCAAGACGCCGCCCTGCGCGATCGTCACGCCGGAGAGCAGCTTGTTCAGCTCCTCGTCGTTGCGGATGGCGAGCTGCAGGTGGCGGGGGATGATCCTGGTCTTCTTGTTGTCACGAGCCGCGTTGCCAGCGAGCTCGAGCACTTCGGCAGCCAGGTACTCGAGGACGGCCGCGAGGTAGACGGGAGCGCCCGCTCCGACGCGCTCGGCGTAGTTTCCCTTGCGCAGGAGACGGTGGATACGGCCCACGGGGAACTGGAGACCCGCGCGGCTGGAACGCGTCTTGCTCTTGCCCTTCGCCTTGCCGCCTTTGCCGCGTCCGGACATGCTGGTGCTGTTGCTGAGACTGAGGACGAAACAACGACTTGCACAGTCGCGATCGGTGAGCGATTTGAGCCGTGCTCGTAGCGCCTTCGCCGCTCTCGCCGCCGCCGGTCCCAAAGGAAAGCGCGAGCGAGCACGAGGGAGAGGGAGAGAAGCCGCGCGGACCAATGGCGAGCGCGGCAATGCGAGGTCCCGTCAACACCACCCTCCCGCCATAAAAGCGCGGCGCACGCGACCGGTCGCGCGTATTCCGATCTCGTTTGTTCGGCTACTGACACTGCCGCGATGCCTCCCCAGCCCAGCGGTAAGGCCGTGAAGAAGGCCGGCAAGGCGCAGAAGAACGTGCGCGCCACCGACAAGAAGAAGAAGAAGCGCCGCAGGAAGGAGAGCTTCTCCATCTATATCTACAAGGTGCTGAAGCAGGTGCACCCGGACACTGGAGTCTCCAGCAAGGCCATGTCTATCATGAACAGCTTCGTGAACGACATCTTCGAGCGTATCGCCGCGGAGTCGTCCCGTCTGGCTCACTACAACAAGCGCTCGACCATCACGAGCCGGGAGATCCAGACGGCCGTGCGTCTGCTGTTGCCCGGTGAGCTGGCCAAACACGCCGTGTCCGAGGGCACCAAAGCCGTCACCAAGTACACCAGCTCCAAGTAGGCGACCGAGCGCTCGTCCGCGCAGCCAACACCCAACGGCTCTTCTCAGAGCCACCCAAGGTGTCTGCATTGGCATTGGGATGTAGCGAGAATCTCGACAATTCCGTCCGTTCCCTCTGTTTGACGCTTCCTCGTTTGCAAACGCCAGGCGCGCGCTGTTTGCGTTCTCGTTGTGACAGCGCGTGCGCTGAAAGATTTGTAGCAGAAACGCACAGAACGCCATGCGCTCAGCACAACAACACACACACAAAAAGGGACTCTCACGCGCCGATAGGGCCATTTTACTCCGCATTGGCTGCTTCAACACAGCGCAGCGGATGTCTCGCCATTCAGTTCCGTTTGCCAGAACTGCACTGCTGGCGTTGATGAAACTCTCGCACACGTACTTCTCGACTGCGCCGCATATATCTCAGCTCGTGAAATCCTAATCGACGCCCAGGACTCCCCATAGCCCGTCCCGAGGACTTTCTGTTTCCTAGGGGTCTTGCGGGTTTACTCAAAAGAGCCTTCCCAGCTCTCATTGATTTCTTTGAGTCGTCGAACCTTACCACGCGGCCATCGGCGCCGTTTCACGCTTCTTTTCTTCACGGCCTTACGCTCGTCCTCTCCCGTATTTGTTTCTCTTCACTCCTTTATTCGCCTTACCCTCCCCCGTGCAGTACTGTTGAGGTGACCTCCTAAGCGAGAGACTGTTGCGGTACTGCACTCTTCTCTTCTTTTACCAGTTCAACGTCACTTACTACTACTTCTTGTTTACAAACACGCGGCGCGCGCTGTCGGACAGCGCGTGTGCTACAACTTTTGTAGCAGAGCCGCACAGGAAGCCATGGGCTCAGCACAACAACACGCACAAAGCAAGTATGGGATGGGGCGCGTGAGGCGACTCTGCGCGAGCGGCCACGTTCGCCTGCACTAATTACCACGGCGCGTGTTTCACACACCTAGGACGATGAGGCGGTCGTTGCTGCACATTTACTTAATTCTGGTGTAGCGTAACTTTTAAAAGCAGGCAGCCCTCATCCCTCTTTTGTTTTTTTCACGCTTTATGTCTTCTCTTGTTTCGACGCGCTTTTAAAAGCGGGTCCTGAGGTGTGCCTTCATGGCTGCTAGAATGCCCTCTCGGCGGCCGCCCGCACGTAGGCAGCAGTGCTCCGGACTGAAATTCAGAGCCGCGCCATGCCAGTGCCGCATCGCTGTAGCAGTGGCTGGCGAGCGGAAATGGGTTAGCACGTTCACGAAGCAGCAGTGCGTAAGGGATATTTTACACTGTTATTACAAATGTATGTGTGAGTGGCTTTAAAAGGGGGAAAAGGAAGAGATAAGTACAGCGCTGTTACTGCCTCTCGTGCGAGGGCACCTTCACGGCGCTGTACGGGTGAGGGGAAAGGGATAAGAAAGGGTAGTGAAGAAAACAGAGTATAAAAGTGAATTATTACAAATGTAAGCTCTCCGCACACTTACATAGCTAGCGGTTTCGCGCGCGCCCTGCGTATAGCTGCCTTCGTACGGGGCGACGGGAGAGGGAGGAGGTCGGAGCGCCGTCAACAATGCCCTCTCTCTCTTCCGTCCCCTAGAATGCTGAATTGGGCTCGCGCGCGCGTCTTACGCTGGTTTCGGTGACGTTATCTGCGAGGCTACGTAAGCTATCGCGACGAAATTTGACGGTCGTGTAGGCACCAGTGAGCGGTGCCGGCGTGCGAAATTTGAAACGCCTGAGGCGAAGAGAGCATGAACGCGCCCTGTTTTGCGACTAGTGATCAAGGGAACGATGTTGGCGTGGCTGAGTTTGAAGTTGTGCGCACGGTGTGCTTTGCGGCAATGACCAGAGTGCACTTGCAAGCGTATCCGAGCTACCGGTGAACAGAACGAGTAATCATAATTACGAGAACACAATAAACTTGTTCCTGGGGCGCGACACGAGCAGTGAGTGCGTGCAGCATAGGACAATAACGTTGTTGACACGTTCATTTATTTATTTATTTTTTTTCTCTTGGCGCGTCGAGCAAAAGAAGAAGTGAGGCGGGTTGAACATCAGCAGTCAGAGGTGCCAAAGAGAAACAACATGAGAAAAAAAAAAAAAAAAAGTAAGCTCCGCGATTGTGTTACGAAGCCACTTGTCTCGAACTCAGTGCGTGGCCTAAGAAGGGCTCAGTGCAGCCACCCGCGACTCACTCGCGAAGAGAGGCCGCGCTGCCCGTGAGCCAATCGGCGCGCGTTTCGCCTCCTCGCCCTCTTTTTTGCGGCGCGGCTTCCTCGCTCGGTCGCGGGGAAGCCGTCTGAGCTGCGATCGGAAAAAGTCACGTTTCTCCTCGCTCCGACGACTTCGCCTCGATTGCCTCCACGTATCTCCGCGTCGTGCATGCTTTTGCACCCGTTGGAGTACACGTGTACGCGCCTTCGCTGCGCTTGGCCTTCTTCGCGCACGCGGGAAGAGGCCTCCGCAGCTTACTATGGAGTTTCGCTCGCCAAGCGAGCAACCGCCACCCGTGCGCCACCGGCGCCACGCAAGCTTGAGCCGTGTGACGCTCGGCCCAGCCTCCCTCGACGAGCTACGCGCCTTTGAGGAACTTCACGTACGGGCCAATCGCATGCTGGGCGAATGGCTCCGACAACGATCCAACACCACCGCTGGTCCACGCGTGGTTCCTTCACGGCCCGAGGATCCCCCACGAGACCCCACGACACCTTCAGCCCCCGTAGTGACCTTGGCGCCTCCCGCGGATGGCACTCCAGCAAGCGAGGAGCCCCACGTTTCGGTCCCACTCCCATCCTCTGACGACGAGGATATGGACTTGACCAACTCCCGAAAACGCGCTCGCGAAATGGAGAGCGACGACGATGAGGACGCCATGCGTCGAAAGCAGCCGCCGAGTGCTCCAGCCAGCTCGGAACAGCACGCTGCAGCCAGCAGCCACGAGGAGCAAGGCGACCAGGGCAGCGCCATTTTGCTCACCACCTGCGCAACAGCTGCCAGCCCCTCCCGTCCGGCCGCCCAAGAGGGAGCCCCTGCGGAAAGCGCGGGCGCCATCTCTCGGCACCCCGCCGAGTTAGACGCCGCCTCCTTCGAGCCCCCTCCGAGCGAGGGCGCGCCCGACTCCTCCCTCGGAGCGTCGTCTGCTCCGGAGGGCGGCGCTCGCCCGGCAGCGTCGTCTGCTAGCGAGCCGGCTGGGAACGAAAGCGCCACCGACGCTATGGAGCTGGCGGACGAAGCTGATGCCTCTCAGCAGAACCGCGAGCACCCGGCGGCGCAATTTCTCAAGGGCCCGCCACGCCAGCCTGCCTCGCGGCCGAAGCCCAAGGGGAAGAACCAGCAGCGCAAGCACAGGAAAGATCCTGCTGCTGTATCGCCTTCGCCAGCCGTTCCTGCGGGCGACTCGCTGCGCTCACCGGCCACTCCCAACATGCCTGTGGCGGCACTGCAGGGTTCGGCACCACCTGCCCGCGAGCTGAATGCAGACGGCTTCACCGTGGTGCGGTCGAAGGGCGATCGGCGTCGTGCCAAGGCACTCGAGACTGCAGCGATCCCGGTGGACCCTGCAGTCATCGGTACGGTGCTTTTCCGTCCCTCGGCGCCCGGCGGAGCCTTCAAGGGAGCTCCGCGCCTCGAACTCGCGGCGACCCTCTCGTCGCGGGCTGGTGTTGCTGCGGTGCGCGTCAACCACAGGCGCAACATCGTGGCCGCGGACACCACCACCCGGGAGTGCCAGGAGGAGCTGCTGGCGATTACCGAGCTTCGCGGAATCTCGGTAACTGCCAGACTGCCGGCCGTGCGCGGCCAGAGCACCGGGTACCTACACGGGGTGGACGGATTGCCTGCGGATGCTGACCTGCTGGGAGCCATCGTCTCGAGCGTTCCTGTGCTGTCGGCGACGCGCGACGGGAGCACCGTGACCATCCGGTTCGCGGGGCCGGTCCCCCCAGAACGCCTGAGCCTTTTCAAGCTTGGCTTCAGGGTGAGGCCGGCCAGGCCCCGCCCGGTGCAGTGCCGCCAGTGCGGCCGCTTCGGGCACGTGCTGGAATCCTGCAGCTGGCCGTCCGACTGTATTTCCTGCGGCAGGAGCCATGAGAAGGGCGCCTCCTGCCAGACGGTTCGCTGCAGGAACTGCGGCGGCCCCCACAGGGCCGACACTCCCGCCTGCCCGAAATGGCAAGAAGAACGCCAGGTGGCCACCATTATGGCCTCATCCACAGCAGCTCTATCGAGGCGTGCCGTCAGGGCAGCGGTCCGGGAGGAGCAGCAGCCAACAACCTCGGCGCGGTCGTATGCGAGCGCACTGAAGGGCCCCAGTCCCGCTCCCAAGCGTCCAGTACCAGCCCCTCGAGCCCCCCGCCGCCAGGAGACACAGAATCCTGCCCCCCCTGGCCAGACTACAGTGGATCAGCTGGTGGCAAACCTGCTGGTCACCATGCAGGCAGTCGGCGCCATGCTACCAGCTGACCACCCACTCCGGACCATCTGCCTGCAGGCAGTGGCTCTACAACAGCAGCCGAACCAACATGGCTAGAACCCCTGCTGAATGTAGGCCGCGCATTCTGCAGTGGAACTGCAACTCCCTGCAGCGAAGGCGCGCCGAGCTGGCCGAGCAGCTGCCTCTGCACGACTACGATGTCCTCGCATTCCAGGAAACGTACGTGCGTGCAGAGGAGGTCTCGCTGCCCGGCTACATCGGATACAGCAGCCCCACACAGTGCCGTCTCGACGACTGCGACGCGGCACCCTGCACAGACGCGGCGCACCCGCCTGGCCCCCCTCGTACAGCGGTGTTTGTGCGAGACTCACTCCCGCACGCCCACATCGCCACGGAACGTCTGTGCTGTGCAGCAGTTGAGTGCGCGGCCGTGACCGTCCGAGTGCGCGGCATCGATACGTCGGTCGCGAGCGTGTACGTGCGCCCCGCCCTGCAGTGCGACATGTCCTTCCTGTCGCGCCTCGCCGCTTCGCTCGCGCGGGACTGTGTGGTCTGCGGTGATTTTAACGCGCATCACATGAGCTGGGGCTCTACCAAGACGAACGTTCGGGGGAAGAACCTGATGGGCGCGGCCGCCGCGGCGGGCCTCGCCGTCATCAACAGCGGTCAGACCACCTTCGTCCGTCGCGGCGGGAGCGCCACAGTGATTGATCTAACGCTAGTTTCGGAGCGCTGCTCATACGAGTGGCAGCGTGCCCCGGACACCGCGGGATCTGATCACTATCCCATCTCGCTCTCCCCTGTGCGGCCGAGTCGCGGCGCCACGCGTGTTTACACGGTCGTGCGATGGCCAAAGTTTCGTGAATTCTGTGCCGAAACACCGCGCGGCGACGATTTCTTCGCGCACATCGCAGAGTGCGCGAATCGTGCTTCGTCGCGTGTTGCGGTACCCGCCGGCAGCCCCTGCCCAGACATCAAGCTCCTCAATGTGCGCGCCGCCCGCCGCCGCGCTCAGCGAAGAGCGATCCGTAGTGGGGCCATGTCGGACTGGACGCTGTACAATCGCTTGGACGCTGTGTGCCGACGACACGCCCGTCAGCTTCGCCGCCGATCATGGGCCCGCCTCTGCTCATCACTCGCTCAGCCGAGCAACGAGCGCCGTGGATGGCGAGTCCTCCGAGCCCTGCTGAACCCGAAGACACCGCGGTTCCCCGTGCAGGCCATCGCCATTGCGCGAGGGATCAGCGAGCTGGAGCTCGCCGAGATTCTGGCGGACGCTTTTGCTGCCTCCGCGCCGGCTACCACTGCGCCCACGGTTGTGTTGCGGGCGCTGTACGCTGCGGTGTTCGTGCGGGGCGAAGCTCACTCAAACCACGCGCAGGCAATAACAAGCCTGTGCGAGAGTGACTTCACTCATCACGAGCTGCAGCGGGCCCTGTCGCGCGGCCGGCGATGCCGCAGCGCGCCTGGGGCGGACGGGATCACGCGGCAGATGTTGCGGAACCTGGACGAGCCGCAACGCCGCCTCCTGCTCGACGCGTACAACGACGTCCTGCACAGCGGCTCCCTCCCGGATTCGTGGCGCCATGCAGTTGTGGTCCCGGTGCTGAAACGTGGCAAGCCGCCTCACAGCCCTGCCTCATACCGGCCCATCTCCCTCACGTCTATACCAGGGAAGACGATGGAGGCGATGGCTCTGTCTCGCCTGCAGTGGATTGCGGATGCCCGCGGTGCTCTACCTCCCGAGCAGTGCGGCTTCCGCGCTCACCGCTCCACGGCGGACTGTATTGCTGTTGTTGTCGGCACCCTCGAGCAAGCCAGGCTGCACAGGCAGGCCGCCTTCTTGCTGCTCCTCGACATCCAGAGTGCGTTCGACTGCCTGCCTCACGACACCGTCCTCTCGTCCGTGCGGGCTCTCGGCGTGGAGGGCAAGCTGCTCGCGTACATCGAGGCCTTCCTTGCTGGCAGAACAGCTGCTGTCCGTGTCGGGGGGACGGTCGGCTCGCCCCGCCCTGTGAGCTGCGGTGTGCCACAGGGAAGCGTGTTGAGCCCGTTTCTGTTCAACCTTGCACTCGCGCCCATCATCGAGTGCATTCCCAAAACGGGCCGCTTCCCTGTGCGCGCTGTGCTCTACGCGGACGACATCGCGCTCTTCGTGCGCGGGCCGACCTCGGCGACGGCCGCGATGCGAAACCAGCTTCAGGCGGCGCTGGACATCGTCGCAAACTTCCTGCGCGCCATCGGATTGCGGCTGTCGTCGACGAAGTCCGAGGCCATCCTCATCCACCCCCGGAGTGTTCGCCGGCAAACCGGCTGCGTGCTTGTGGATGGAGTGCCCCTGCCCTGGCGCCTGACAGTGCGGTATCTGGGGCTCACGATCGACAGCCGCCTCTCGTGGCTCGCCGCCGTGAGCCGGCTACGAGCGGAGATGCGCCGAGTGGAGAGTGCGGTGCGCGCCCTTCTCGCCCGCGGAGACGGCTGCTCCGCGTCGTTTGCGGCGGCGATCTACTCAGCGGTGGCGCTGCCCAAAGTGTTGTATGCTCTGCCCCTCTGCCGTGTCAGTGCCCGGCTGTGGAAACTCATTGACGGTGACCATCGTCGAGTGCTGCGAATGTGCCATGGTCTCCCCCGTTCGTCGCGGGTTGCGGAGACGCTCGCCGAAACTGGTGCGTGGCCCGTCTCCCTGACGGCTGACCTACGTGCTCTCGGCCACATCGAGCGCCTCTCCCGTGCCCCAGACGCCGGCCCGATCCTGTCCCTACTCCGTTCCCTACGCCTGTCTCGTG
The DNA here is from genome assembly GCF_038994185.2 of Dermacentor albipictus. NCBI lineage: Eukaryota > Metazoa > Arthropoda > Arachnida > Ixodida > Ixodidae > Dermacentor > Dermacentor albipictus. The sequence goes on along the minus strand of NW_027225821.1, from coordinate 37,448 downwards.
TGGGAAAAGTGTGCGAGCTGTTTGACAGCCTCGTGGTTGACACTCCGCCCGTACCGCCGTCCTGGCCACCGCCTCATCAGCGCGCACCACTTCACGTGCGTCTCGACCTCCCGGGCGTCCGCTCCAAACATCGCACGCCTCTCTGCGCTGTACAGCAGGAGGCTGCTGCCATGATCGTGGACGACCTGGGAGGGAGGACGCATCTGTATGCCGATGGCTCCGTCCTTGTCGACGGCTCGGCGGCTGCCGCCTGTGTTGCCCCGGACCTTGGCGTCTCTAGGCAGTGCCGGCTTTCCTACCGTGCCTCCTCCACCACGGCGGAGCTCGCAGGATTGCACCTTGCTGCGGACATCCTCGAGGAGTCGCCGCACATCACCAGCGCAGCGATTCTCTGCGACTCGAGGGCCGCTCTGCAGCAGCTGCTACTAGACGAGCGCGGGCCGCCCCTTGCACAGCGCCTCGCCTGCCGTCTGCACGCACTTCAGCCGAGCTGCGACCTACGCCTGCAGTGGATACCATCGCACGTCGGCGTCGCGGGGAACGAGACGGCGGACCAGCTGGCCAGACGCGCACACAACCCATCCACCGCGCTCACAGCTCGGGTGAGCTCACTCGACACAGCGCGCCTTCTCTTCCGACGCGAGCTGGTGCTTCGCCATCCCGACAACCGCGTTGCTGAGGGGCGCCCGCCGCGCCATCTCCCGCAGACCGGCTTCACTAGGCGTGAGCGCGCCTTCCTCCTCGCCCTCCGGACCGGTTCTGTGTGGCCCGCCGAGCGGCGGCATCGGCTGCGCGGAGCCCTCTCTCCCCTCTGCGGCGACTGCGGCGCGACCGAGACACTTCAGCATCTGATATGTGAGTGTCCGAACTTTTCGCTTGCGCGCGCTCATCTCGCCCGTGTTTACCGTGGGCACGGACTGACGTGCGACACTGTGAACGCTGTTCTGCACCCCTCGGGCTGCTCCTCGCGACATAGGACGCTGTTACGCGCCCTCCTGACTTTCGCCGAGGCCGTCGGCCTCGCCGACCGCCTCTAACACCTCCGTACTTTCTCGGCGTGTTGCTGCTGCTTCGATGCTCTTTATCTTCCTCTTTCCTTCCCCACTCCCCTTGTGCAGTGCGGTTGAGGTGTCCTCTGCTGAGAGACAGTTACTGCGCTGCACTTAAACCCCATTCTTCCTTCCCCAACCAAGAATCTCCTTCTCTCGGTCGCGGCGCAGGGACTCGGCATTCGCTCTCCTGACTCGCTTCGAAGCAGCAGCAACAGCCGAGACGTGGCAAGGGCGGCAAGGGGCTCGGCAAGGGTGGCGCGAAGCGTCATCGTAAGGTGTTGCGTGACAACATCCAAGGCATCACCAAGCCTGCCATCCGTCGCCTCGCTCGCCGTGGTGGTGTCAAGCGTATCTCTGGCCTGATCTACGAGGAGACACGCGGTGTGCTCAAGGTGTTCCTCGAGAACGTGATCCGGGACGCCGTCACCTACACTGAGCACGCCAAGCGCAAGACCGTGACCGCCATGGACGTGGTGTATGCCCTCAAGCGTCAGGGCCGCACCCTCTACGGTTTCGGAGGCTAAGCAGCACGCGTGCGCGCCGTCGTCTGCAAGCAGCGCATCAGCTCCTCTGAAGAACCCAACAGCCCTCTTCAGGGCTACCCACCTGGTGCTTCGGCAGTGACGCGCAGGATTTGCGATCTCCTGCTCCGTTAGCCCTCTTTTGCATGCCATTATCTCGCATTCGGCCGCACGAGACGCGCGGTGAACTTGGGTCAGGTGAGCGAGCGCAACCGCATGTATTTGCAAGGCGTGGTAGCATTGCTTTTCGCCCTCGCAAGGCGAGCTTTGCTCGATTGCATTTGCGCTCGCCACTGTGTGCTGTGTTGCTCCCATTTCAGTCGCCGTCAGTCTGTCCGAGTTGCGACGTGGCGGTCGTTCGTGCAGCTCAGTTGTCGCCTTTGGTTGGACCCTGGTAGAGGCAACCAGAGTGGAATGATGATTAAAAGCAAGAGGTAATCATAAGCTCGTCGATGCGCATTTTGTCGCTTTGAAGTGGCTCGCTTCCTCTACTCCCTTGGAGAAGAGTACGAGCCGCGCGGCAGCGGGCGCATTTCAGTTAGGTAAGTTTTATATTTGACAAAGATAGCTCATGTGGGTACGCAACAAAGCAAAGCACGAGGAAAATATTGCCGGGCACGGGCCAGTGTGTAACAGCTGAAAGCGAGTTTTCTACAGGCAGCGTTTATTTGTTCTTTCCAGTGCAAGCGTTAAATGATTGAGCCTACTGTGTCTTAGCTCAATTCGCATGGCTTCGTTGGTTTGCGTGTGTGCGTCGGAGAAAGAATAACGAGCCAGTCCTCTTGCCCTACGAGCTGAGCGCCCGTCGTGTCCCTCGTCTAGCCTGCGGTTGTTGCAAGCCACCACCGTGCGATTCACAATTGTGTAACTCTTTTGAGCGACGCAAATGAATGCTAAGGTGAGATTAGCTAGTTAACTTTCGCTAGAACCGAGCTCACTGCGTTGTATTCAAACGGACGAGGGTGCGCGCGGTGGACACCGAGGCGCGTGCTGTTTTCATTGATGCTGTTGTTTGTGATACTTGTGTACAGGGTCACAGTGGGATTTCTTATTAGCGCGCTATAGGTGATAAGCAGTTGGTTCGATGCCTACGTGGCTCTTCTTGCAAGCCAATGCACTCCTTAGTTGACCAGAACAAGCGGAAAATAAAATAGAGGAGCAGAGCGGCGAAGTGTGCTTACTGAGACAGAAATATGCTTGCACAGTGCAGACTCACTTTCTCTCGTTATTTCTATACGACTGGCTCTTTCGTCATGCGTGCGTGTAGGTGATGCTGGGCGACCCTTGTTCGCGCCATATACTTAGATCGGTCAGGAAGCGGGCGCTGGACATGCGCTGTATTTAAAGAAAACAAAACTTTTTCGAGCGACGTATCCGTGCATGCCACACGCCGCGCGAGCTGGGGAAAAAGAGAGAGAGGGATGGGCGATTTGAGCGGTGCATCACGTATTTGTCGAACTCTTCGCCGCCAGAGGGAGCCGCCTGTCCTACATACGAACATTTGTCCTTGTGGCAGCTTATGTCCGGCGTATTACGCGCTGTAAGGCGGTTGCGTAATGGCATGGACGCGCCAAAGTGCACAAGACTACCTCTTGCCGCTGCATCCCTGGAATTTCGTGTATGTGCAAGCTGCTGTACAGAAAGATTCCGAATTCGAACCGGCTCCCTCACTCGTGGCACATGTATTGGCACGCGAAGGTAAGAGAAACTGACACACGCCGGCCGTCGTCATTGCACGGATTTCGCATTCGTGTTGCGCTTAATGAAAGCCAAGCTCGCGCCTATTATTTTACATTTGTCCCACGAAGCCGCCGGGAAATAGCAACGTGAGGTGATGGCCAAACAAGTCAACAAATGGGGAAGGAACAGTCAGAGAAAATGTACGGGCCCCTTGCTTTGAAGAAGCGTGGCACCATTGGTTTATTTCTTTTCGCTTGTCTATGTTTGGATTACTACTGCGAAGTCACTGGCATGTGCGTGCAAAGGGCATAGCCGAGGACCAAGCAAGGCGTACACAGTGATGTGTACGCCTCTCATGACAACAACGGGTTGTCATGAGAGAACTACTGCAGCCATGTAAACAAGGTTCTTGTTGCATGTGAGAAAGAAATGTCTGGTGGTGCTGTGACGTTCCTTTTTTCTTTTTTTTTTTCCTTCCATAATGCTCGAGTACTGGCAGGTTAAGAGGTACAAAGTTTCATATCTCAACAATACAAAGCGGTACCGCGATCGTGTGAGCTGCACACAACTACTCACGGAAGTTTTGTCTAAAAATTTTTATCCCACCGAAAACGCCTGTAACGTCTACGAAGGTATTGTAAAAGCCATACTCACACATGACTGGTATATCTCATCGAGGCGTGTAAATTGTGTTCCCTTTATACATATCGCCTTGTGCAATTAACAGAATTTCCAAATCCAGTTCCATCGCTGTGTGACGGAGCCTTCAAGCGCACAGTGGAACTGTTTTTTCTCTCTTCCATTTCACAGTTTTCCACACTCACTGGGAAAATAAAAAAAAAAGAATATTAAGAAAGAGGCAGAGCTCGGCATCAGTTGAAAATTGCACTGTTGCAGGCGCGGCCTTTGAACATCTTCGTTTACACGCAATTAGGCGCACCAAATTCGGTGCATTAGTTGGCGAGGAAATACATTTCTCCCGGCGGCTGCCGAGCTGGAGCTTCGCTATAAGATGACAACAACGCCGTCGATCCTGTGGCGAAGTTGCGTGCGTGAATGAAATCGAAAAAGCTAGCTGACGAAATGTAGGCACTGTATAGAGCAAAGTGTTGCGTTTCATGAGTGTTTGTCAAAACATGGGTGTCCCTTGCAAGTGCGAAAACTGTGTGCCGAATGCGTGGCACGGGGAAGCCGCGCTTGGGATCGCGCCTGCGAAGCGTTGGTTGATGCTACCTTGACATATTGTTTAAGGACCCTTCATACACACGGAAGTACCGCTTGCCTGTCCATAGTTTTGAGGCCCCAATTAGTTGCCCATGTCTCCTAACGCGCGTTCAACACCTGTCAATATTGTATTCCAAATTCGCTCTTAGAGCGGAAGTACATCGTTTTCCCTGCAACTCTCAAGTGGTGCTGGTAGTCCGTACGTGAGTTTGTCGTTAATCTTGCGAGGCGCATGCGTTCTTCTATGCGTGGACGGCAAAGTGCGGTACTGGCATGTCTGCACATGCGAGACGGTTTGCCTCCGAGTGCGGCCAAAACACGACGTTGTTGCCCCTCGAGAAGGCACCGTGGCGCGCACTTGTAGTTCGTGAAACGAGCATCAGCATGATCAAATCAAGGCAGTGGACAAGCAGTAATGTACCCTAAACCTGCCACCCATCTCCGTCGCGCGGAGATCGCGATAACAGCTCCGATGGCGTTGGGCGTGGAGCGCTAACCACTGTCGAGATCAGTGGTGTGGTCTCACACTCGGCACTGGCAATTCGCGACGCGCGGCGGTATAAGCGAGATTGTGGTGTTGGCTGAAACGGAAGAGAACAGCGCGGCATGCTGTCGTGTTTAAACTCAATTAAACCGCCTGCGAATGTGCTTTCCTTAGCCGCGAACAGGGCGGCCGCGCGAAAACGTGCCTCCTCCAGCATCCTGGCGAACGGCGGCGGCGTGCGCACCGCCCGAGACGGCTGCGCTGGCGCTGGCCAATCGGCGGGTGACTTGGAGAGGAGAAGAGTAGTGCGGCGAAGCACGACGCGCGCGGCGCAGGGGTCATTTTCACTCCGGCAGTCGACGACTTCGGACGCTCGCTCCGTTCGCCATGGCCAGGACCAAGCAAACCGCCCGTAAGAGCACCGGTGGGAAGGCTCCGCGTAAGCAGCTTGCTACCAAGGCTGCTCGCAAGAGTGCACCTGCCACAGGAGGGGTTAAGAAACCGCATCGCTACAGGCCTGGGACCGTGGCCCTTCGTGAAATTCGCCGCTACCAGAAGTCGACCGAACTTCTCATCCGCAAGCTGCCGTTCCAGCGCTTGGTGAGGGAAATCGCTCAGGATTTCAAGACCGACCTCCGATTCCAGAGTTCGGCTGTGATGGCCCTTCAGGAGGCCAGCGAGGCCTACCTGGTCGGTCTCTTCGAGGACACCAACCTGTGCGCCATCCACGCCAAGCGCGTTACCATCATGCCGAAGGACATCCAGCTGGCCCGGCGCATCCGTGGCGAGCGCGCCTAAGTTCGGCCGCTGTCTGCGCCGCAGCCTCGGTCGGTCAGGCAAGCAACACAAAACGGTCCTTCTCAGGACCACCTACATGTTTGCTTCGGCCACGGGAGCACGCGAGACCACGTACTCCAACCGTACCCTCTCGGTCTGTCTGTTCTGTTGTTGTTTTTTTATTATTAATATTTGTGCGTGTGTGTCTGTGGTGGGCTGCCGGTGCGAGGTGTTGCCTCGTTTGGTATGCATATGGTAAGTATTGCGCGCGCTCGAGCACGAACAAGAAGAGAGAGGAAAATAAAAAAAAGAAACAAAATGCGCGTTCGTTGCGAAACGGTTCGCGCATTCATGCGAAGAAGCCGCGCCCCAAAACGAAATTAACGCGGCCGATGTTGCGTGCAAGCTTTCGTGTATTGGAATGCCATGCGTGCGTTTGTTCACGTTCCTCATGCATACCTGCCTGGCTCATAAGTAAGTGCATGCTGGTTGCGGATATGGCCCATTTGTTGTTTGTTTTTAAGGGCCCATATCACAGTCCACTACGCGAATTGCAGTGAGGCTCGTGCCTGTGCGCCCCCGGACACCCTGAAGCTCGCTTTCTATCTACATTCGTGCACTGACATGCCAGCTAGCTAGCAGCAGCAGCAGCGTCAGTTCAAGAGTGGGCACGGTTGCGATAATTCAAACAGAGGGAAACGGGCGCAGAGAACGGGATTGCCAAGCAAAACCCTGCCGTCACACGCATTTCGGTGGTCCTGACAAGGACCGTTGGGTTGTGCGACGAGCGCGACTGTAGTCCGGCGGCTGGGAGCTCGCTTACGCCTTCTTCTCGGTCTTCTTTGGGAGAAGCACAGCTTGGATGTTGGGCAAGACGCCGCCCTGCGCGATCGTCACGCCGGAGAGCAGCTTGTTCAGCTCCTCGTCGTTGCGGATGGCGAGCTGCAGGTGGCGGGGGATGATCCTGGTCTTCTTGTTGTCACGAGCCGCGTTGCCAGCGAGCTCGAGCACTTCGGCAGCCAGGTACTCGAGGACGGCCGCGAGGTAGACGGGAGCGCCCGCTCCGACGCGCTCGGCGTAGTTTCCCTTGCGCAGGAGACGGTGGATACGGCCCACGGGGAACTGGAGACCCGCGCGGCTGGAACGCGTCTTGCTCTTGCCCTTCGCCTTGCCGCCTTTGCCGCGTCCGGACATGCTGGTGCTGTTGCTGAGACTGAGGACGAAACAACGACTTGCACAGTCGCGATCGGTGAGCGATTTGAGCCGTGCTCGTAGCGCCTTCGCCGCTCTCGCCGCCGCCGGTCCCAAAGGAAAGCGCGAGCGAGCACGAGGGAGAGGGAGAGAAGCCGCGCGGACCAATGGCGAGCGCGGCAATGCGAGGTCCCGTCAACACCACCCTCCCGCCATAAAAGCGCGGCGCACGCGACCGGTCGCGCGTATTCCGATCTCGTTTGTTCGGCTACTGACACTGCCGCGATGCCTCCCCAGCCCAGCGGTAAGGCCGTGAAGAAGGCCGGCAAGGCGCAGAAGAACGTGCGCGCCACCGACAAGAAGAAGAAGAAGCGCCGCAGGAAGGAGAGCTTCTCCATCTATATCTACAAGGTGCTGAAGCAGGTGCACCCGGACACTGGAGTCTCCAGCAAGGCCATGTCTATCATGAACAGCTTCGTGAACGACATCTTCGAGCGTATCGCCGCGGAGTCGTCCCGTCTGGCTCACTACAACAAGCGCTCGACCATCACGAGCCGGGAGATCCAGACGGCCGTGCGTCTGCTGTTGCCCGGTGAGCTGGCCAAACACGCCGTGTCCGAGGGCACCAAAGCCGTCACCAAGTACACCAGCTCCAAGTAGGCGACCGAGCGCTCGTCCGCGCAGCCAACACCCAACGGCTCTTCTCAGAGCCACCCAAGGTGTCTGCATTGGCATTGGGATGTAGCGAGAATCTCGACAATTCCGTCCGTTCCCTCTGTTTGACGCTTCCTCGTTTGCAAACGCCAGGCGCGCGCTGTTTGCGTTCTCGTTGTGACAGCGCGTGCGCTGAAAGATTTGTAGCAGAAACGCACAGAACGCCATGCGCTCAGCACAACAACACACACACAAAAAGGGACTCTCACGCGCCGATAGGGCCATTTTACTCCGCATTGGCTGCTTCAACACAGCGCAGCGGATGTCTCGCCATTCAGTTCCGTTTGCCAGAACTGCACTGCTGGCGTTGATGAAACTCTCGCACACGTACTTCTCGACTGCGCCGCATATATCTCAGCTCGTGAAATCCTAATCGACGCCCAGGACTCCCCATAGCCCGTCCCGAGGACTTTCTGTTTCCTAGGGGTCTTGCGGGTTTACTCAAAAGAGCCTTCCCAGCTCTCATTGATTTCTTTGAGTCGTCGAACCTTACCACGCGGCCATCGGCGCCGTTTCACGCTTCTTTTCTTCACGGCCTTACGCTCGTCCTCTCCCGTATTTGTTTCTCTTCACTCCTTTATTCGCCTTACCCTCCCCCGTGCAGTACTGTTGAGGTGACCTCCTAAGCGAGAGACTGTTGCGGTACTGCACTCTTCTCTTCTTTTACCAGTTCAACGTCACTTACTACTACTTCTTGTTTACAAACACGCGGCGCGCGCTGTCGGACAGCGCGTGTGCTACAACTTTTGTAGCAGAGCCGCACAGGAAGCCATGGGCTCAGCACAACAACACGCACAAAGCAAGTATGGGATGGGGCGCGTGAGGCGACTCTGCGCGAGCGGCCACGTTCGCCTGCACTAATTACCACGGCGCGTGTTTCACACACCTAGGACGATGAGGCGGTCGTTGCTGCACATTTACTTAATTCTGGTGTAGCGTAACTTTTAAAAGCAGGCAGCCCTCATCCCTCTTTTGTTTTTTTCACGCTTTATGTCTTCTCTTGTTTCGACGCGCTTTTAAAAGCGGGTCCTGAGGTGTGCCTTCATGGCTGCTAGAATGCCCTCTCGGCGGCCGCCCGCACGTAGGCAGCAGTGCTCCGGACTGAAATTCAGAGCCGCGCCATGCCAGTGCCGCATCGCTGTAGCAGTGGCTGGCGAGCGGAAATGGGTTAGCACGTTCACGAAGCAGCAGTGCGTAAGGGATATTTTACACTGTTATTACAAATGTATGTGTGAGTGGCTTTAAAAGGGGGAAAAGGAAGAGATAAGTACAGCGCTGTTACTGCCTCTCGTGCGAGGGCACCTTCACGGCGCTGTACGGGTGAGGGGAAAGGGATAAGAAAGGGTAGTGAAGAAAACAGAGTATAAAAGTGAATTATTACAAATGTAAGCTCTCCGCACACTTACATAGCTAGCGGTTTCGCGCGCGCCCTGCGTATAGCTGCCTTCGTACGGGGCGACGGGAGAGGGAGGAGGTCGGAGCGCCGTCAACAATGCCCTCTCTCTCTTCCGTCCCCTAGAATGCTGAATTGGGCTCGCGCGCGCGTCTTACGCTGGTTTCGGTGACGTTATCTGCGAGGCTACGTAAGCTATCGCGACGAAATTTGACGGTCGTGTAGGCACCAGTGAGCGGTGCCGGCGTGCGAAATTTGAAACGCCTGAGGCGAAGAGAGCATGAACGCGCCCTGTTTTGCGACTAGTGATCAAGGGAACGATGTTGGCGTGGCTGAGTTTGAAGTTGTGCGCACGGTGTGCTTTGCGGCAATGACCAGAGTGCACTTGCAAGCGTATCCGAGCTACCGGTGAACAGAACGAGTAATCATAATTACGAGAACACAATAAACTTGTTCCTGGGGCGCGACACGAGCAGTGAGTGCGTGCAGCATAGGACAATAACGTTGTTGACACGTTCATTTATTTATTTATTTTTTTTCTCTTGGCGCGTCGAGCAAAAGAAGAAGTGAGGCGGGTTGAACATCAGCAGTCAGAGGTGCCAAAGAGAAACAACATGAGAAAAAAAAAAAAAAAAAGTAAGCTCCGCGATTGTGTTACGAAGCCACTTGTCTCGAACTCAGTGCGTGGCCTAAGAAGGGCTCAGTGCAGCCACCCGCGACTCACTCGCGAAGAGAGGCCGCGCTGCCCGTGAGCCAATCGGCGCGCGTTTCGCCTCCTCGCCCTCTTTTTTGCGGCGCGGCTTCCTCGCTCGGTCGCGGCGCAGGGACTCGGCATTCGCTCTCCTGACTCGCTTCGAAGCAGCAGCAACAGCCGAGACGTGGCAAGGGCGGCAAGGGGCTCGGCAAGGGTGGCGCGAAGCGTCATCGTAAGGTGTTGCGTGACAACATCCAAGGCATCACCAAGCCTGCCATCCGTCGCCTCGCTCGCCGTGGTGGTGTCAAGCGTATCTCTGGCCTGATCTACGAGGAGACACGCGGTGTGCTCAAGGTGTTCCTCGAGAACGTGATCCGGGACGCCGTCACCTACACTGAGCACGCCAAGCGCAAGACCGTGACCGCCATGGACGTGGTGTATGCCCTCAAGCGTCAGGGCCGCACCCTCTACGGTTTCGGAGGCTAAGCAGCACGCGTGCGCGCCGTCGTCTGCAAGCAGCGCATCAGCTCCTCTGAAGAACCCAACAGCCCTCTTCAGGGCTACCCACCTGGTGCTTCGGCAGTGACGCGCAGGATTTGCGATCTCCTGCTCCGTTAGCCCTCTTTTGCATGCCATTATCTCGCATTCGGCCGCACGAGACGCGCGGTGAACTTGGGTCAGGTGAGCGAGCGCAACCGCATGTATTTGCAAGGCGTGGTAGCATTGCTTTTCGCCCTCGCAAGGCGAGCTTTGCTCGATTGCATTTGCGCTCGCCACTGTGTGCTGTGTTGCTCCCATTTCAGTCGCCGTCAGTCTGTCCGAGTTGCGACGTGGCGGTCGTTCGTGCAGCTCAGTTGTCGCCTTTGGTTGGACCCTGGTAGAGGCAACCAGAGTGGAATGATGATTAAAAGCAAGAGGTAATCATAAGCTCGTCGATGCGCATTTTGTCGCTTTGAAGTGGCTCGCTTCCTCTACTCCCTTGGAGAAGAGTACGAGCCGCGCGGCAGCGGGCGCATTTCAGTTAGGTAAGTTTTATATTTGACAAAGATAGCTCATGTGGGTACGCAACAAAGCAAAGCACGAGGAAAATATTGCCGGGCACGGGCCAGTGTGTAACAGCTGAAAGCGAGTTTTCTACAGGCAGCGTTTATTTGTTCTTTCCAGTGCAAGCGTTAAATGATTGAGCCTACTGTGTCTTAGCTCAATTCGCATGGCTTCGTTGGTTTGCGTGTGTGCGTCGGAGAAAGAATAACGAGCCAGTCCTCTTGCCCTACGAGCTGAGCGCCCGTCGTGTCCCTCGTCTAGCCTGCGGTTGTTGCAAGCCACCACCGTGCGATTCACAATTGTGTAACTCTTTTGAGCGACGCAAATGAATGCTAAGGTGAGATTAGCTAGTTAACTTTCGCTAGAACCGAGCTCACTGCGTTGTATTCAAACGGACGAGGGTGCGCGCGGTGGACACCGAGGCGCGTGCTGTTTTCATTGATGCTGTTGTTTGTGATACTTGTGTACAGGGTCACAGTGGGATTTCTTATTAGCGCGCTATAGGTGATAAGCAGTTGGTTCGATGCCTACGTGGCTCTTCTTGCAAGCCAATGCACTCCTTAGTTGACCAGAACAAGCGGAAAATAAAATAGAGGAGCAGAGCGGCGAAGTGTGCTTACTGAGACAGAAATATGCTTGCACAGTGCAGACTCACTTTCTCTCGTTATTTCTATACGACTGGCTCTTTCGTCATGCGTGCGTGTAGGTGATGCTGGGCGACCCTTGTTCGCGCCATATACTTAGATCGGTCAGGAAGCGGGCGCTGGACATGCGCTGTATTTAAAGAAAACAAAACTTTTTCGAGCGACGTATCCGTGCATGCCACACGCCGCGCGAGCTGGGGAAAAAGAGAGAGAGGGATGGGCGATTTGAGCGGTGCATCACGTATTTGTCGAACTCTTCGCCGCCAGAGGGAGCCGCCTGTCCTACATACGAACATTTGTCCTTGTGGCAGCTTATGTCCGGCGTATTACGCGCTGTAAGGCGGTTGCGTAATGGCATGGACGCGCCAAAGTGCACAAGACTACCTCTTGCCGCTGCATCCCTGGAATTTCGTGTATGTGCAAGCTGCTGTACAGAAAGATTCCGAATTCGAACCGGCTCCCTCACTCGTGGCACATGTATTGGCACGCGAAGGTAAGAGAAACTGACACACGCCGGCCGTCGTCATTGCACGGATTTCGCATTCGTGTTGCGCTTAATGAAAGCCAAGCTCGCGCCTATTATTTTACATTTGTCCCACGAAGCCGCCGGGAAATAGCAACGTGAGGTGATGGCCAAACAAGTCAACAAATGGGGAAGGAACAGTCAGAGAAAATGTACGGGCCCCTTGCTTTGAAGAAGCGTGGCACCATTGGTTTATTTCTTTTCGCTTGTCTATGTTTGGATTACTACTGCGAAGTCACTGGCATGTGCGTGCAAAGGGCATAGCCGAGGACCAAGCAAGGCGTACACAGTGATGTGTACGCCTCTCATGACAACAACGGGTTGTCATGAGAGAACTACTGCAGCCATGTAAACAAGGTTCTTGTTGCATGTGAGAAAGAAATGTCTGGTGGTGCTGTGACGTTCCTTTTTTCTTTTTTTTTTTCCTTCCATAATGCTCGAGTACTGGCAGGTTAAGAGGTACAAAGTTTCATATCTCAACAATACAAAGCGGTACCGCGATCGTGTGAGCTGCACACAACTACTCACGGAAGTTTTGTCTAAAAATTTTTATCCCACCGAAAACGCCTGTAACGTCTACGAAGGTATTGTAAAAGCCATACTCACACATGACTGGTATATCTCATCGAGGCGTGTAAATTGTGTTCCCTTTATACATATCGCCTTGTGCAATTAACAGAATTTCCAAATCCAGTTCCATCGCTGTGTGACGGAGCCTTCAAGCGCACAGTGGAACTGTTTTTTCTCTCTTCCATTTCACAGTTTTCCACACTCACTGGGAAAATAAAAAAAAAAGAATATTAAGAAAGAGGCAGAGCTCGGCATCAGTTGAAAATTGCACTGTTGCAGGCGCGGCCTTTGAACATCTTCGTTTACACGCAATTAGGCGCACCAAATTCGGTGCATTAGTTGGCGAGGAAATACATTTCTCCCGGCGGCTGCCGAGCTGGAGCTTCGCTATAAGATGACAACAACGCCGTCGATCCTGTGGCGAAGTTGCGTGCGTGAATGAAATCGAAAAAGCTAGCTGACGAAATGTAGGCACTGTATAGAGCAAAGTGTTGCGTTTCATGAGTGTTTGTCAAAACATGGGTGTCCCTTGCAAGTGCGAAAACTGTGTGCCGAATGCGTGGCACGGGGAAGCCGCGCTTGGGATCGCGCCTGCGAAGCGTTGGTTGATGCTACCTTGACATATTGTTTAAGGACCCTTCATACACACGGAAGTACCGCTTGCCTGTCCATAGTTTTGAGGCCCCAATTAGTTGCCCATGTCTCCTAACGCGCGTTCAACACCTGTCAATATTGTATTCCAAATTCGCTCTTAGAGCGGAAGTACATCGTTTTCCCTGCAACTCTCAAGTGGTGCTGGTAGTCCGTACGTGAGTTTGTCGTTAATCTTGCGAGGCGCATGCGTTCTTCTATGCGTGGACGGCAAAGTGCGGTACTGGCATGTCTGCACATGCGAGACGGTTTGCCTCCGAGTGCGGCCAAAACACGACGTTGTTGCCCCTCGAGAAGGCACCGTGGCGCGCACTTGTAGTTCGTGAAACGAGCATCAGCATGATCAAATCAAGGCAGTGGACAAGCAGTAATGTACCCTAAACCTGCCACCCATCTCCGTCGCGCGGAGATCGCGATAACAGCTCCGATGGCGTTGGGCGTGGAGCGCTAACCACTGTCGAGATCAGTGGTGTGGTCTCACACTCGGCACTGGCAATTCGCGACGCGCGGCGGTATAAGCGAGATTGTGGTGTTGGCTGAAACGGAAGAGAACAGCGCGGCATGCTGTCGTGTTTAAACTCAATTAAACCGCCTGCGAATGTGCTTTCCTTAGCCGCGAACAGGGCGGCCGCGCGAAAACGTGCCTCCTCCAGCATCCTGGCGAACGGCGGCGGCGTGCGCACCGCCCGAGACGGCTGCGCTGGCGCTGGCCAATCGGCGGGTGACTTGGAGAGGAGAAGAGTAGTGCGGCGAAGCACGACGCGCGCGGCGCAGGGGTCATTTTCACTCCGGCAGTCGACGACTTCGGACGCTCGCTCCGTTCGCCATGGCCAGGACCAAGCAAACCGCCCGTAAGAGCACCGGTGGGAAGGCTCCGCGTAAGCAGCTTGCTACCAAGGCTGCTCGCAAGAGTGCACCTGCCACAGGAGGGGTTAAGAAACCGCATCGCTACAGGCCTGGGACCGTGGCCCTTCGTGAAATTCGCCGCTACCAGAAGTCGACCGAACTTCTCATCCGCAAGCTGCCGTTCCAGCGCTTGGTGAGGGAAATCGCTCAGGATTTCAAGACCGACCTCCGATTCCAGAGTTCGGCTGTGATGGCCCTTCAGGAGGCCAGCGAGGCCTACCTGGTCGGTCTCTTCGAGGACACCAACCTGTGCGCCATCCACGCCAAGCGCGTTACCATCATGCCGAAGGACATCCAGCTGGCCCGGCGCATCCGTGGCGAGCGCGCCTAAGTTCGGCCGCTGTCTGCGCCGCAGCCTCGGTCGGTCAGGCAAGCAACACAAAACGGTCCTTCTCAGGACCACCTACATGTTTGCTTCGGCCACGGGAGCACGCGAGACCACGTACTCCAACCGTACCCTCTCGGTCTGTCTGTTCTGTTGTTGTTTTTTTATTATTAATATTTGTGCGTGTGTGTCTGTGGTGGGCTGCCGGTGCGAGGTGTTGCCTCGTTTGGTATGCATATGGTAAGTATTGCGCGCGCTCGAGCACGAACAAGAAGAGAGAGGAAAATAAAAAAAAGAAACAAAATGCGCGTTCGTTGCGAAACGGTTCGCGCATTCATGCGAAGAAGCCGCGCCCCAAAACGAAATTAACGCGGCCGATGTTGCGTGCAAGCTTTCGTGTATTGGAATGCCATGCGTGCGTTTGTTCACGTTCCTCATGCATACCTGCCTGGCTCATAAGTAAGTGCATGCTGGTTGCGGATATGGCCCATTTGTTGTTTGTTTTTAAGGGCCCATATCACAGTCCACTACGCGAATTGCAGTGAGGCTCGTGCCTGTGCGCCCCCGGACACCCTGAAGCTCGCTTTCTATCTACATTCGTGCACTGACATGCCAGCTAGCTAGCAGCAGCAGCAGCGTCAGTTCAAGAGTGGGCACGGTTGCGATAATTCAAACAGAGGGAAACGGGCGCAGAGAACGGGATTGCCAAGCAAAACCCTGCCGTCACACGCATTTCGGTGGTCCTGACAAGGACCGTTGGGTTGTGCGACGAGCGCGACTGTAGTCCGGCGGCTGGGAGCTCGCTTACGCCTTCTTCTCGGTCTTCTTTGGGAGAAGCACAGCTTGGATGTTGGGCAAGACGCCGCCCTGCGCGATCGTCACGCCGGAGAGCAGCTTGTTCAGCTCCTCGTCGTTGCGGATGGCGAGCTGCAGGTGGCGGGGGATGATCCTGGTCTTCTTGTTGTCACGAGCCGCGTTGCCAGCGAGCTCGAGCACTTCGGCAGCCAGGTACTCGAGGACGGCCGCGAGGTAGACGGGAGCGCCCGCTCCGACGCGCTCGGCGTAGTTTCCCTTGCGCAGGAGACGGTGGATACGGCCCACGGGGAACTGGAGACCCGCGCGGCTGGAACGCGTCTTGCTCTTGCCCTTCGCCTTGCCGCCTTTGCCGCGTCCGGACATGCTGGTGCTGTTGCTGAGACTGAGGACGAAACAACGACTTGCACAGTCGCGATCGGTGAGCGATTTGAGCCGTGCTCGTAGCGCCTTCGCCGCTCTCGCCGCCGCCGGTCCCAAAGGAAAGCGCGAGCGAGCACGAGGGAGAGGGAGAGAAGCCGCGCGGACCAATGGCGAGCGCGGCAATGCGAGGTCCCGTCAACACCACCCTCCCGCCATAAAAGCGCGGCGCACGCGACCGGTCGCGCGTATTCCGATCTCGTTTGTTCGGCTACTGACACTGCCGCGATGCCTCCCCAGCCCAGCGGTAAGGCCGTGAAGAAGGCCGGCAAGGCGCAGAAGAACGTGCGCGCCACCGACAAGAAGAAGAAGAAGCGCCGCAGGAAGGAGAGCTTCTCCATCTATATCTACAAGGTGCTGAAGCAGGTGCACCCGGACACTGGAGTCTCCAGCAAGGCCATGTCTATCATGAACAGCTTCGTGAACGACATCTTCGAGCGTATCGCCGCGGAGTCGTCCCGTCTGGCTCACTACAACAAGCGCTCGACCATCACGAGCCGGGAGATCCAGACGGCCGTGCGTCTGCTGTTGCCCGGTGAGCTGGCCAAACACGCCGTGTCCGAGGGCACCAAAGCCGTCACCAAGTACACCAGCTCCAAGTAGGCGACCGAGCGCTCGTCCGCGCAGCCAACACCCAACGGCTCTTCTCAGAGCCACCCAAGGTGTCTGCATTGGCATTGGGATGTAGCGAGAATCTCGACAATTCCGTCCGTTCCCTCTGTTTGACGCTTCCTCGTTTGCAAACGCCAGGCGCGCGCTGTTTGCGTTCTCGTTGTGACAGCGCGTGCGCTGAAAGATTTGTAGCAGAAACGCACAGAACGCCATGCGCTCAGCACAACAACACACACACAAAAAGGGACTCTCACGCGCCGATAGGGCCATTTTACTCCGCATTGGCTGCTTCAACACAGCGCAGCGGATGTCTCGCCATTCAGTTCCGTTTGCCAGAACTGCACTGCTGGCGTTGATGAAACTCTCGCACACGTACTTCTCGACTGCGCCGCATATATCTCAGCTCGTGAAATCCTAATCGACGCCCAGGACTCCCCATAGCCCGTCCCGAGGACTTTCTGTTTCCTAGGGGTCTTGCGGGTTTACTCAAAAGAGCCTTCCCAGCTCTCATTGATTTCTTTGAGTCGTCGAACCTTACCACGCGGCCATCGGCGCCGTTTCACGCTTCTTTTCTTCACGGCCTTACGCTCGTCCTCTCCCGTATTTGTTTCTCTTCACTCCTTTATTCGCCTTACCCTCCCCCGTGCAGTACTGTTGAGGTGACCTCCTAAGCGAGAGACTGTTGCGGTACTGCACTCTTCTCTTCTTTTACCAGTTCAACGTCACTTACTACTACTTCTTGTTTACAAACACGCGGCGCGCGCTGTCGGACAGCGCGTGTGCTACAACTTTTGTAGCAGAGCCGCACAGGAAGCCATGGGCTCAGCACAACAACACGCACAAAGCAAGTATGGGATGGGGCGCGTGAGGCGACTCTGCGCGAGCGGCCACGTTCGCCTGCACTAATTACCACGGCGCGTGTTTCACACACCTAGGACGATGAGGCGGTCGTTGCTGCACATTTACTTAATTCTGGTGTAGCGTAACTTTTAAAAGCAGGCAGCCCTCATCCCTCTTTTGTTTTTTTCACGCTTTATGTCTTCTCTTGTTTCGACGCGCTTTTAAAAGCGGGTCCTGAGGTGTGCCTTCATGGCTGCTAGAATGCCCTCTCGGCGGCCGCCCGCACGTAGGCAGCAGTGCTCCGGACTGAAATTCAGAGCCGCGCCATGCCAGTGCCGCATCGCTGTAGCAGTGGCTGGCGAGCGGAAATGGGTTAGCACGTTCACGAAGCAGCAGTGCGTAAGGGATATTTTACACTGTTATTACAAATGTATGTGTGAGTGGCTTTAAAAGGGGGAAAAGGAAGAGATAAGTACAGCGCTGTTACTGCCTCTCGTGCGAGGGCACCTTCACGGCGCTGTACGGGTGAGGGGAAAGGGATAAGAAAGGGTAGTGAAGAAAACAGAGTATAAAAGTGAATTATTACAAATGTAAGCTCTCCGCACACTTACATAGCTAGCGGTTTCGCGCGCGCCCTGCGTATAGCTGCCTTCGTACGGGGCGACGGGAGAGGGAGGAGGTCGGAGCGCCGTCAACAATGCCCTCTCTCTCTTCCGTCCCCTAGAATGCTGAATTGGGCTCGCGCGCGCGTCTTACGCTGGTTTCGGTGACGTTATCTGCGAGGCTACGTAAGCTATCGCGACGAAATTTGACGGTCGTGTAGGCACCAGTGAGCGGTGCCGGCGTGCGAAATTTGAAACGCCTGAGGCGAAGAGAGCATGAACGCGCCCTGTTTTGCGACTAGTGATCAAGGGAACGATGTTGGCGTGGCTGAGTTTGAAGTTGTGCGCACGGTGTGCTTTGCGGCAATGACCAGAGTGCACTTGCAAGCGTATCCGAGCTACCGGTGAACAGAACGAGTAATCATAATTACGAGAACACAATAAACTTGTTCCTGGGGCGCGACACGAGCAGTGAGTGCGTGCAGCATAGGACAATAACGTTGTTGACACGTTCATTTATTTATTTATTTTTTTTCTCTTGGCGCGTCGAGCAAAAGAAGAAGTGAGGCGGGTTGAACATCAGCAGTCAGAGGTGCCAAAGAGAAACAACATGAGAAAAAAAAAAAAAAAAAGTAAGCTCCGCGATTGTGTTACGAAGCCACTTGTCTCGAACTCAGTGCGTGGCCTAAGAAGGGCTCAGTGCAGCCACCCGCGACTCACTCGCGAAGAGAGGCCGCGCTGCCCGTGAGCCAATCGGCGCGCGTTTCGCCTCCTCGCCCTCTTTTTTGCGGCGCGGCTTCCTCGCTCGGTCGCGGCGCAGGGACTCGGCATTCGCTCTCCTGACTCGCTTCGAAGCAGCAGCAACAGCCGAGATGTCTGGACGTGGCAAGGGCGGCAAGGGGCTCGGCAAGGGTGGCGCGAAGCGTCATCGTAAGGTGTTGCGTGACAACATCCAAGGCATCACCAAGCCTGCCATCCGTCGCCTCGCTCGCCGTGGTGGTGTCAAGCGTATCTCTGGCCTGATCTACGAGGAGACACGCGGTGTGCTCAAGGTGTTCCTCGAGAACGTGATCCGGGACGCCGTCACCTACACTGAGCACGCCAAGCGCAAGACCGTGACCGCCATGGACGTGGTGTATGCCCTCAAGCGTCAGGGCCGCACCCTCTACGGTTTCGGAGGCTAAGCAGCACGCGTGCGCGCCGTCGTCTGCAAGCAGCGCATCAGCTCCTCTGAAGAACCCAACAGCCCTCTTCAGGGCTACCCACCTGGTGCTTCGGCAGTGACGCGCAGGATTTGCGATCTCCTGCTCCGTTAGCCCTCTTTTGCATGCCATTATCTCGCATTCGGCCGCACGAGACGCGCGGTGAACTTGGGTCAGGTGAGCGAGCGCAACCGCATGTATTTGCAAGGCGTGGTAGCATTGCTTTTCGCCCTCGCAAGGCGAGCTTTGCTCGATTGCATTTGCGCTCGCCACTGTGTGCTGTGTTGCTCCCATTTCAGTCGCCGTCAGTCTGTCCGAGTTGCGACGTGGCGGTCGTTCGTGCAGCTCAGTTGTCGCCTTTGGTTGGACCCTGGTAGAGGCAACCAGAGTGGAATGATGATTAAAAGCAAGAGGTAATCATAAGCTCGTCGATGCGCATTTTGTCGCTTTGAAGTGGCTCGCTTCCTCTACTCCCTTGGAGAAGAGTACGAGCCGCGCGGCAGCGGGCGCATTTCAGTTAGGTAAGTTTTATATTTGACAAAGATAGCTCATGTGGGTACGCAACAAAGCAAAGCACGAGGAAAATATTGCCGGGCACGGGCCAGTGTGTAACAGCTGAAAGCGAGTTTTCTACAGGCAGCGTTTATTTGTTCTTTCCAGTGCAAGCGTTAAATGATTGAGCCTACTGTGTCTTAGCTCAATTCGCATGGCTTCGTTGGTTTGCGTGTGTGCGTCGGAGAAAGAATAACGAGCCAGTCCTCTTGCCCTACGAGCTGAGCGCCCGTCGTGTCCCTCGTCTAGCCTGCGGTTGTTGCAAGCCACCACCGTGCGATTCACAATTGTGTAACTCTTTTGAGCGACGCAAATGAATGCTAAGGTGAGATTAGCTAGTTAACTTTCGCTAGAACCGAGCTCACTGCGTTGTATTCAAACGGACGAGGGTGCGCGCGGTGGACACCGAGGCGCGTGCTGTTTTCATTGATGCTGTTGTTTGTGATACTTGTGTACAGGGTCACAGTGGGATTTCTTATTAGCGCGCTATAGGTGATAAGCAGTTGGTTCGATGCCTACGTGGCTCTTCTTGCAAGCCAATGCACTCCTTAGTTGACCAGAACAAGCGGAAAATAAAATAGAGGAGCAGAGCGGCGAAGTGTGCTTACTGAGACAGAAATATGCTTGCACAGTGCAGACTCACTTTCTCTCGTTATTTCTATACGACTGGCTCTTTCGTCATGCGTGCGTGTAGGTGATGCTGGGCGACCCTTGTTCGCGCCATATACTTAGATCGGTCAGGAAGCGGGCGCTGGACATGCGCTGTATTTAAAGAAAACAAAACTTTTTCGAGCGACGTATCCGTGCATGCCACACGCCGCGCGAGCTGGGGAAAAAGAGAGAGAGGGATGGGCGATTTGAGCGGTGCATCACGTATTTGTCGAACTCTTCGCCGCCAGAGGGAGCCGCCTGTCCTACATACGAACATTTGTCCTTGTGGCAGCTTATGTCCGGCGTATTACGCGCTGTAAGGCGGTTGCGTAATGGCATGGACGCGCCAAAGTGCACAAGACTACCTCTTGCCGCTGCATCCCTGGAATTTCGTGTATGTGCAAGCTGCTGTACAGAAAGATTCCGAATTCGAACCGGCTCCCTCACTCGTGGCACATGTATTGGCACGCGAAGGTAAGAGAAACTGACACACGCCGGCCGTCGTCATTGCACGGATTTCGCATTCGTGTTGCGCTTAATGAAAGCCAAGCTCGCGCCTATTATTTTACATTTGTCCCACGAAGCCGCCGGGAAATAGCAACGTGAGGTGATGGCCAAACAAGTCAACAAATGGGGAAGGAACAGTCAGAGAAAATGTACGGGCCCCTTGCTTTGAAGAAGCGTGGCACCATTGGTTTATTTCTTTTCGCTTGTCTATGTTTGGATTACTACTGCGAAGTCACTGGCATGTGCGTGCAAAGGGCATAGCCGAGGACCAAGCAAGGCGTACACAGTGATGTGTACGCCTCTCATGACAACAACGGGTTGTCATGAGAGAACTACTGCAGCCATGTAAACAAGGTTCTTGTTGCATGTGAGAAAGAAATGTCTGGTGGTGCTGTGACGTTCCTTTTTTCTTTTTTTTTTCCTTCCATAATGCTCGAGTACTGGCAGGTTAAGAGGTACAAAGTTTCATATCTCAACAATACAAAGCGGTACCGCGATCGTGTGAGCTGCACACAACTACTCACGGAAGTTTTGTCTAAAAATTTTTATCCCACCGAAAACGCCTGTAACGTCTACGAAGGTATTGTAAAAGCCATACTCACACATGACTGGTATATCTCATCGAGGCGTGTAAATTGTGTTCCCTTTATACATATCGCCTTGTGCAATTAACAGAATTTCCAAATCCAGTTCCATCGCTGTGTGACGGAGCCTTCAAGCGCACAGTGGAACTGTTTTTTCTCTCTTCCATTTCACAGTTTTCCACACTCACTGGGAAAATAAAAAAAAAAGAATATTAAGAAAGAGGCAGAGCTCGGCATCAGTTGAAAATTGCACTGTTGCAGGCGCGGCCTTTGAACATCTTCGTTTACACGCAATTAGGCGCACCAAATTCGGTGCATTAGTTGGCGAGGAAATACATTTCTCCCGGCGGCTGCCGAGCTGGAGCTTCGCTATAAGATGACAACAACGCCGTCGATCCTGTGGCGAAGTTGCGTGCGTGAATGAAATCGAAAAAGCTAGCTGACGAAATGTAGGCACTGTATAGAGCAAAGTGTTGCGTTTCATGAGTGTTTGTCAAAACATGGGTGTCCCTTGCAAGTGCGAAAACTGTGTGCCGAATGCGTGGCACGGGGAAGCCGCGCTTGGGATCGCGCCTGCGAAGCGTTGGTTGATGCTACCTTGACATATTGTTTAAGGACCCTTCATACACACGGAAGTACCGCTTGCCTGTCCATAGTTTTGAGGCCCCAATTAGTTGCCCATGTCTCCTAACGCGCGTTCAACACCTGTCAATATTGTATTCCAAATTCGCTCTTAGAGCGGAAGTACATCGTTTTCCCTGCAACTCTCAAGTGGTGCTGGTAGTCCGTACGTGAGTTTGTCGTTAATCTTGCGAGGCGCATGCGTTCTTCTATGCGTGGACGGCAAAGTGCGGTACTGGCATGTCTGCACATGCGAGACGGTTTGCCTCCGAGTGCGGCCAAAACACGACGTTGTTGCCCCTCGAGAAGGCACCGTGGCGCGCACTTGTAGTTCGTGAAACGAGCATCAGCATGATCAAATCAAGGCAGTGGACAAGCAGTAATGTACCCTAAACCTGCCACCCATCTCCGTCGCGCGGAGATCGCGATAACAGCTCCGATGGCGTTGGGCGTGGAGCGCTAACCACTGTCGAGATCAGTGGTGTGGTCTCACACTCGGCACTGGCAATTCGCGACGCGCGGCGGTATAAGCGAGATTGTGGTGTTGGCTGAAACGGAAGAGAACAGCGCGGCATGCCTGTCGTGTTTAAACTCAATTAAACCGCCTGCGAATGTGCTTTCCTTAGCCGCGAACAGGGCGGCCGCGCGAAAACGTGCCTCCTCCAGCATCCTGGGCGAACGGCGGCCGGCGTGCGCACCGCCCGAGACGGCTGCGCTGGGCGCTGGCCAATCGGCGGGTGACTTGGAGAGGAGAAGAGTAGTGCGGCGAAGCACGACGCGCGCGGCGCAGGGGTCATTTTCACTCCGGCAGTCGACGACTTCGGACGCTCGCTCCGTTCGCCATGGCCAGGACCAAGCAAACCGCCCGTAAGAGCACCGGTGGGAAGGCTCCGCGTAAGCAGCTTGCTACCAAGGCTGCTCGCAAGAGTGCACCTGCCACAGGAGGGGTTAAGAAACCGCATCGCTACAGGCCTGGGGACCGTGGCCCTTCGTGAAATTCGCCGCTACCAGAAGTCGACCGAACTTCTCATCCGCAAGCTGCCGTTCCAGCGCTTGGTGAGGGAAATCGCTCAGGATTTCAAGACCGACCTCCGATTCCAGAGTTCGGCTGTGATGGCCCTTCAGGAGGCCAGCGAGGCCTACCTGGTCGGTCTCTTCGAGGACACCAACCTGTGCGCCATCCACGCCAAGCGCGTTACCATCATGCCGAAGGACATCCAGCTGGCCCGGCGCATCCGTGGCGAGCGCGCCTAAGTTCGGCCGCTGTCTGCGCCGCAGCCTCGGTCGGTCAGGCAAGCAACACAAAACGGTCCTTCTCAGGACCACCTACATGTTTGCTTCGGCCACGGAGCACGCGAGACCACGTACTCCAACCGTACCCTCTCGGTCTGTCTGTTCTGTTGTTGTTTTTTTATTATTAATATTTGTGCGTGTGTGTCTGTGGTGGGCTGCCGTGTGCGAGGTGTTGCCTCGTTTGGTATGCATATGGTAAGTATTGCGCGCGCTCGAGCACGAACAAGAAGAGAGAGGAAAATAAAAAAAAGAAACAAAATGCGCGTTCGTTGCGAAACGGTTCGCGCATTCATGCGAAGAAGCCGCGCCCCAAAACGAAATAACGCGGGCGATGTTGCGTGCAAGCTTTCGTGTATTGGAATGCCATGCGTGCGTTTGTTCACGTTCCTCATGCATACCTGCCTGGCTCATAAGTAAGTGCATGCTGGTTGCGGATATGGCCCATTTGTTGTTTGTTTTTAAGGGGCCCATATCACAGTCCACTACGCGAATTGCAGTGAGGCTCGTGCCTGTGCGCCCCCGGACACCCTGAAGCTCGCTTTCTATCTACATTCGTGCCACTGACATGCAAGCTAGCTAGCAGCAGCAAGCAGCGTCAGTTCAGAGTGGGCACGGTTGCGATAATTCAAACAGAGGGAAACGGGCGCAGAGAACGGGATTGCCAAGCAAAACCCTGCCGTCACACGCATTTCGGTGGTCCTGACAAGGACCGTTGGGTTGTGCGACGAGCGCGACTGTAGTCCGGCGGCTGGGAGCTCGCTTACGCCTTCTTCTCGGTCTTCTTTGGGAGAAGCACAGCTTGGATGTTGGGCAAGACGCCGCCCTGCGCGATCGTCACGCCGGAGAGCAGCTTGTTCAGCTCCTCGTCGTTGCGGATGGCGAGCTGCAGGTGGCGGGGGATGATCCTGGTCTTCTTGTTGTCACGAGCCGCGTTGCCAGCGAGCTCGAGCACTTCGGCAGCCAGGTACTCGAGGACGGCCGCGAGGTAGACGGGAGCGCCCGCTCCGACGCGCTCGGCGTAGTTTCCCTTGCGCAGGAGACGGTGGATACGGCCCACGGGGAACTGGAGACCCGCGCGGCTGGAACGCGTCTTGCTCTTGCCCTTCGCCTTGCCGCCTTTGCCGCGTCCGGACATGCTGGTGCTGTTGCTGAGACTGAGGACGAAACAACGACTTGCACAGTCGCGATCGGTGAGCGATTTGAGCCGTGCTCGTAGCGCCTTCGCCGCTCTCGCCGCCGCCGGTCCCAAAGGAAAGCGCGAGCGAGCACGAGGGAGAGGGAGAGAAGCCGCGCGGACCAATGGCGAGCGCGGCAATGCGAGGTCCCGTCAACACCACCCTCCCGCCATAAAAGCGCGGCGCACGCGACCGGTCGCGCGTATTCCGATCTCGTTTGTTCGGCTACTGACACTGCCGCGATGCCTCCCCAGCCCAGCGGTAAGGCCGTGAAGAAGGCCGGCAAGGCGCAGAAGAACGTGCGCGCCACCGACAAGAAGAAGAAGAAGCGCCGCAGGAAGGAGAGCTTCTCCATCTATATCTACAAGGTGCTGAAGCAGGTGCACCCGGACACTGGAGTCTCCAGCAAGGCCATGTCTATCATGAACAGCTTCGTGAACGACATCTTCGAGCGTATCGCCGCGGAGTCGTCCCGTCTGGCTCACTACAACAAGCGCTCGACCATCACGAGCCGGGAGATCCAGACGGCCGTGCGTCTGCTGTTGCCCGGTGAGCTGGCCAAACACGCCGTGTCCGAGGGCACCAAAGCCGTCACCAAGTACACCAGCTCCAAGTAGGCGACCGAGCGCTCGTCCGCGCAGCCAACACCCAACGGCTCTTCTCAGAGCCACCCAAGGTGTCTGCATTGGCATTGGGATGTAGCGAGAATCTCGACAATTCCGTCCGTTCCCTCTGTTTGACGCTTCCTCGTTTGCAAACGCCAGGCGCGCGCTGTTTGCGTTCTCGTTGTGACAGCGCGTGCGCTGAAAGATTTGTAGCAGAAACGCACAGAACGCCATGCGCTCAGCACAACAACACACACACAAAAAGGGACTCTCACGCGCCGATAGGGCCATTTTACTCCGCATTGGCTGCTTCAACACAGCGCAGCGGATGTCTCGCCATTCAGTTCCGTTTGCCAGAACTGCACTGCTGGCGTTGATGAAACTCTCGCACACGTACTTCTCGACTGCGCCGCATATATCTCAGCTCGTGAAATCCTAATCGACGCCCAGGACTCCCCATAGCCCGTCCCGAGGACTTTCTGTTTCCTAGGGGTCTTGCGGGTTTACTCAAAAGAGCCTTCCCAGCTCTCATTGATTTCTTTGAGTCGTCGAACCTTACCACGCGGCCATCGGCGCCGTTTCACGCTTCTTTTCTTCACGGCCTTACGCTCGTCCTCTCCCGTATTTGTTTCTCTTCACTCCTTTATTCGCCTTACCCTCCCCCGTGCAGTACTGTTGAGGTGACCTCCTAAGCGAGAGACTGTTGCGGTACTGCACTCTTCTCTTCTTTTACCAGTTCAACGTCACTTACTACTACTTCTTGTTTACAAACACGCGGCGCGCGCTGTCGGACAGCGCTGTGTGCTACAACTTTTGTAGCAGAGCCGCACAGGAAGCCATGGGCTCAGCACAACAACACGCACAAAGCAAGTATGGGATGGGGCGCGTGAGGCGACTCTGCGCGAGCGGCCACGTTCGCCTGCACTAATTACCACGGCGCGTGTTTCACACACCTAGGACGATGAGGCGGTCGTTGCTGCACATTTACTTAATTCTGGTGTAGCGTAACTTTTAAAAGCAGGCAGCCCTCATCCCTCTTTTGTTTTTTTCACGCTTTATGTCTTCTCTTGTTTCGACGCGCTTTTAAAAGCGGGTCCTGAGGTGTGCCTTCATGGCTGCTAGAATGCCCTCTCGGCGGCCGCCCGCACGTAGGCAGCAGTGCTCCGGACTGAAATTCAGAGCCGCGCCATGCCAGTGCCGCATCGCTGTAGCAGTGGCTGGCGAGCGGAAATGGGTTAGCACGTTCACGAAGCAGCAGTGCGTAAGGGATATTTTACACTGTTATTACAAATGTATGTGTGAGTGGCTTTAAAAGGGGGAAAAGGAAGAGATAAGTACAGCGCTGTTACTGCCTCTCGTGCGAGGGCACCTTCACGGCGCTGTACGGGTGAGGGGAAAGGGATAAGAAAGGGTAGTGAAGAAAACAGAGTATAAAAGTGAATTATTACAAATGTAAGCTCTCCGCACACTTACATAGCTAGCGGTTTCGCGCGCGCCCTGCGTATAGCTGCCTTCGTACGGGGCGACGGGAGAGGGAGGAGGTCGGAGCGCCGTCAACAATGCCCTCTCTCTCTTCCGTCCCCTAGAATGCTGAATTGGGCTCGCGCGCGCGTCTTACGCTGGTTTCGGTGACGTTATCTGCGAGGCTACGTAAGCTATCGCGACGAAATTTGACGGTCGTGTAGGCACCAGTGAGCGGTGCCGGCGTGCGAAATTTGAAACGCCTGAGGCGAAGAGAGCATGAACGCGCCCTGTTTTGCGACTAGTGATCAAGGGAACGATGTTGGCGTGGCTGAGTTTGAAGTTGTGCGCACGGTGTGCTTTGCGGCAATGACCAGAGTGCACTTGCAAGCGTATCCGAGCTACCGGTGAACAGAACGAGTAATCATAATTACGAGAACACAATAAACTTGTTCCTGGGGCGCGACACGAGCAGTGAGTGCGTGCAGCATAGGACAATAACGTTGTTGACACGTTCATTTATTTATTTATTTTTTTTCTCTTGGCGCGTCGAGCAAAAGAAGAAGTGAGGCGGGTTGAACATCAGCAGTCAGAGGTGCCAAAGAGAAACAACATGAGAAAAAAAAAAAAAAAAAGTAAGCTCCGCGATTGTGTTACGAAGCCACTTGTCTCGAACTCAGTGCGTGGCCTAAGAAGGGCTCAGTGCAGCCACCCGCGACTCACTCGCGAAGAGAGGCCGCGCTGCCCGTGAGCCAATCGGCGCGCGTTTCGCCTCCTCGCCCTCTTTTTTGCGGCGCGGCTTCCTCGCTCGGTCGCGGCGCAGGGACTCGGCATTCGCTCTCCTGACTCGCTTCGAAGCAGCAGCAACAGCCGAGATGTCTGGACGTGGCAAGGGCGGCAAGGGGCTCGGCAAGGGTGGCGCGAAGCGTCATCGTAAGGTGTTGCGTGACAACATCCAAGGCATCACCAAGCCTGCCATCCGTCGCCTCGCTCGCCGTGGTGGTGTCAAGCGTATCTCTGGCCTGATCTACGAGGAGACACGCGGTGTGCTCAAGGTGTTCCTCGAGAACGTGATCCGGGACGCCGTCACCTACACTGAGCACGCCAAGCGCAAGACCGTGACCGCCATGGACGTGGTGTATGCCCTCAAGCGTCAGGGCCGCACCCTCTACGGTTTCGGAGGCTAAGCAGCACGCGTGCGCGCCGTCGTCTGCAAGCAGCGCATCAGCTCCTCTGAAGAACCCAACAGCCCTCTTCAGGGCTACCCACCTGGTGCTTCGGCAGTGACGCGCAGGATTTGCGATCTCCTGCTCCGTTAGCCCTCTTTTGCATGCCATTATCTCGCATTCGGCCGCACGAGACGCGCGGTGAACTTGGGTCAGGTGAGCGAGCGCAACCGCATGTATTTGCAAGGCGTGGTAGCATTGCTTTTCGCCCTCGCAAGGCGATTTGCTCGATTGCATTTGCGCTCGCCACTGTGTGCTGTGTTGCTCCCATTTCAGTCGCCGTCAGTCTGTCCGAGTTGCGACGTGGCGGTCGTTCGTGCAGCTCAGTTGTCGCCTTTGGTTGGACCCTGGTAGAGGCAACCAGAGTGGAATGATGATTAAAAGCAAGAGGTAATCATAAGCTCGTCGATGCGCATTTTGTCGCTTTGAAGTGGCTCGCTTCCTCTACTCCCTTGGAGAAGAGTACGAGCCGCGCGGCAGCGGGCGCATTTCAGTTAGGTAAGTTTTATATTTGACAAAGATAGCTCATGTGGGTACGCAACAAAGCAAAGCACGAGGAAAATATTGCCGGGCACGGGCCAGTGTGTAACAGCTGAAAGCGAGTTTTCTACAGGCAGCGTTTATTTGTTCTTTCCAGTGCAAGCGTTAAATGATTGAGCCTACTGTGTCTTAGCTCAATTCGCATGGCTTCGTTGGTTTGCGTGTGTGCGTCGGAGAAAGAATAACGAGCCAGTCCTCTTGCCCTACGAGCTGAGCGCCCGTCGTGTCCCTCGTCTAGCCTGCGGTTGTTGCAAGCCACCACCGTGCGATTCACAATTGTGTAACTCTTTTGAGCGACGCAAATGAATGCTAAGGTGAGATTAGCTAGTTAACTTTCGCTAGAACCGAGCTCACTGCGTTGTATTCAAACGGACGAGGGTGCGCGCGGTGGACACCGAGGCGCGTGCTGTTTTCATTGATGCTGTTGTTTGTGATACTTGTGTACAGGGTCACAGTGGGATTTCTTATTAGCGCGCTATAGGTGATAAGCAGTTGGTTCGATGCCTACGTGGCTCTTCTTGCAAGCCAATGCACTCCTTAGTTGACCAGAACAAGCGGAAAATAAAATAGAGGAGCAGAGCGGCGAAGTGTGCTTACTGAGACAGAAATATGCTTGCACAGTGCAGACTCACTTTCTCTCGTTATTTCTATACGACTGGCTCTTTCGTCATGCGTGCGTGTAGGTGATGCTGGGCGACCCTTGTTCGCGCCATATACTTAGATCGGTCAGGAAGCGGGCGCTGGACATGCGCTGTATTTAAAGAAAACAAAAACTTTTTCGAGCGACGTATCCGTGCATGCCACACGCCGCGCGAGCTGGGGAAAAAGAGAGAGAGGGATGGGCGATTTGAGCGGTGCATCACGTATTTGTCGAACTCTTCGCCGCCAGAGGGAGCCGCCTGTCCTACATACGAACATTTGTCCTTGTGGCAGCTTATGTCCGGCGTATTACGCGCTGTAAGGCGGTTGCGTAATGGCATGGACGCGCCAAAGTGCACAAGACTACCTCTTGCCGCTGCATCCCTGGAATTTCGTGTATGTGCAAGCTGCTGTACAGAAAGATTCCGAATTCGAACCGGCTCCCTCACTCGTGGCACATGTATTGGCACGCGAAGGTAAGAGAAACTGACACACGCCGGCCGTCGTCATTGCACGGATTTCGCATTCGTGTTGCGCTTAATGAAAGCCAAGCTCGCGCCTATTATTTTACATTTGTCCCACGAAGCCGCCGGGAAATAGCAACGTGAGGTGATGGCCAAACAAGTCAACAAATGGGGAAGGAACAGTCAGAGAAAATGTACGGGCCCCTTGCTTTGAAGAAGCGTGGCACCATTGGTTTATTTCTTTTCGCTTGTCTATGTTTGGATTACTACTGCGAAGTCACTGGCATGTGCGTGCAAAGGGCATAGCCGAGGACCAAGCAAGGCGTACACAGTGATGTGTACGCCTCTCATGACAACAACGGGTTGTCATGAGAGAACTACTGCAGCCATGTAAACAAGGTTCTTGTTGCATGTGAGAAAGAAATGTCTGGTGGTGCTGTGACGTTCCTTTTTTCTTTTTTTTTTTCCTTCCATAATGCTCGAGTACTGGCAGGTTAAGAGGTACAAAGTTTCATATCTCAACAATACAAAGCGGTACCGCGATCGTGTGAGCTGCACACAACTACTCACGGAAGTTTTGTCTAAAAATTTTTATCCCACCGAAAACGCCTGTAACGTCTACGAAGGTATTGTAAAAGCCATACTCACACATGACTGGTATATCTCATCGAGGCGTGTAAATTGTGTTCCCTTTATACATATCGCCTTGTGCAATTAACAGAATTTCCAAATCCAGTTCCATCGCTGTGTGACGGAGCCTTCAAGCGCACAGTGGAACTGTTTTTTCTCTCTTCCATTTCACAGTTTTCCACACTCACTGAGAAAATAAAAAAAAAGAATATTAAGAAAGAGGCAGAGCTCGGCATCAGTTGAAAATTGCACTGTTGCAGGCGCGGCCTTTGAACATCTTCGTTTACACGCAATTAGGCGCACCAAATTCGGTGCATTAGTTGGCGAGGAAATACATTTCTCCCGGCGGCTGCCGAGCTGGAGCTTCGCTATAAGATGACAACAACGCCGTCGATCCTGTGGCGAAGTTGCGTGCGTGAATGAAATCGAAAAAGCTAGCTGACGAAATGTAGGCACTGTATAGAGCAAAGTGTTGCGTTTCATGAGTGTTTGTCAAAACATGGGTGTCCCTTGCAAGTGCGAAAACTGTGTGCCGAATGCGTGGCACGGGGAAGCCGCGCTTGGGATCGCGCCTGCGAAGCGTTGGTTGATGCTACCTTGACATATTGTTTAAGGACCCTTCATACACACGGAAGTACCGCTTGCCTGTCCATAGTTTTGAGGCCCCAATTAGTTGCCCATGTCTCCTAACGCGCGTTCAACACCTGTCAATATTGTATTCCAAATTCGCTCTTAGAGCGGAAGTACATCGTTTTCCCTGCAACTCTCAAGTGGTGCTGGTAGTCCGTACGTGAGTTTGTCGTTAATCTTGCGAGGCGCATGCGTTCTTCTATGCGTGGACGGCAAAGTGCGGTACTGGAGTGTCTGCACATGCGAGACGGTTTGCCTCCGAGTGCGGCCAAAACACGACGTTGTTGCCCCTCGAGAAGGCACCGTGGCGCGCACTTGTAGTTCGTGAAACGAGCATCAGCATGATCAAATCAAGGCAGTGGACAAGCAGTAATGTACCCTAAACCTGCCACCCATCTCCGTCGCGCGGAGATCGCGATAACAGCTCCGATGGCGTTGGGCGTGGAGCGCTAACCACTGTCGAGATCAGTGGTGTGGTCTCACACTCGGCACTGGCAATTCGCGACGCGCGGCGGTATAAGCGAGATTGTGGTGTTGGCTGAAACGGAAGAGAACAGCGCGGCATGCTGTCGTGTTTAAACTCAATTAAACCGCCTGCGAATGTGCTTTCCTTAGCCGCGAACAGGGCGGCCGCGCGAAAACGTGCCTCCTCCAGCATCCTGGCGAACGGCGGCGGCGTGCGCACCGCCCGAGACGGCTGCGCTGGCGCTGGCCAATCGGCGGGTGACTTGGAGAGGAGAAGAGTAGTGCGGCGAAGCACGACGCGCGCGGCGCAGGGGTCATTTTCACTCCGGCAGTCGACGACTTCGGACGCTCGCTCCGTTCGCCATGGCCAGGACCAAGCAAACCGCCCGTAAGAGCACCGGTGGGAAGGCTCCGCGTAAGCAGCTTGCTACCAAGGCTGCTCGCAAGAGTGCACCTGCCACAGGAGGGGTTAAGAAACCGCATCGCTACAGGCCTGGGACCGTGGCCCTTCGTGAAATTCGCCGCTACCAGAAGTCGACCGAACTTCTCATCCGCAAGCTGCCGTTCCAGCGCTTGGTGAGGGAAATCGCTCAGGATTTCAAGACCGACCTCCGATTCCAGAGTTCGGCTGTGATGGCCCTTCAGGAGGCCAGCGAGGCCTACCTGGTCGGTCTCTTCGAGGACACCAACCTGTGCGCCATCCACGCCAAGCGCGTTACCATCATGCCGAAGGACATCCAGCTGGCCCGGCGCATCCGTGGCGAGCGCGCCTAAGTTCGGCCGCTGTCTGCGCCGCAGCCTCGGTCGGTCAGGCAAGCAACACAAAACGGTCCTTCTCAGGACCACCTACATGTTTGCTTCGGCCACGGGAGCACGCGAGACCACGTACTCCAACCGTACCCTCTCGGTCTGTCTGTTCTGTTGTTGTTTTTTTATTATTAATATTTGTGCGTGTGTGTCTGTGGTGGGGCTGCCGGTGCGAGGTGTTGCCTCGTTTGGTATGCATATGGTAAGTATTGCGCGCGCTCGAGCACGAACAAGAAGAGAGAGGAAAATAAAAAAAAGAAACAAAATGCGCGTTCGTTGCGAAACGGTTCGCGCATTCATGCGAAGAAGCCGCGCCCCAAAACGAAATTAACGCGGCCGATGTTGCGTGCAAGCTTTCGTGTATTGGAATGCCATGCGTGCGTTTGTTCACGTTCCTCATGCATACCTGCCTGGCTCATAAGTAAGTGCATGCTGGTTGCGGATATGGCCCATTTGTTGTTTGTTTTTAAGGGCCCATATCACAGTCCACTACGCGAATTGCAGTGAGGCTCGTGCCTGTGCGCCCCCGGACACCCTGAAGCTCGCTTTCTATCTACATTCGTGCACTGACATGCCAGCTAGCTAGCAGCAGCAGCAGCGTCAGTTCAAGAGTGGGCACGGTTGCGATAATTCAAACAGAGGGAAACGGGCGCAGAGAACGGGATTGCCAAGCAAAACCCTGCCGTCACACGCATTTCGGTGGTCCTGACAAGGACCGTTGGGTTGTGCGACGAGCGCGACTGTAGTCCGGCGGCTGGGAGCTCGCTTACGCCTTCTTCTCGGTCTTCTTTGGGAGAAGCACAGCTTGGATGTTGGGCAAGACGCCGCCCTGCGCGATCGTCACGCCGGAGAGCAGCTTGTTCAGCTCCTCGTCGTTGCGGATGGCGAGCTGCAGGTGGCGGGGGATGATCCTGGTCTTCTTGTTGTCACGAGCCGCGTTGCCAGCGAGCTCGAGCACTTCGGCAGCCAGGTACTCGAGGACGGCCGCGAGGTAGACGGGAGCGCCCGCTCCGACGCGCTCGGCGTAGTTTCCCTTGCGCAGGAGACGGTGGATACGGCCCACGGGGAACTGGAGACCCGCGCGGCTGGAACGCGTCTTGCTCTTGCCCTTCGCCTTGCCGCCTTTGCCGCGTCCGGACATGCTGGTGCTGTTGCTGAGACTGAGGACGAAACAACGACTTGCACAGTCGCGATCGGTGAGCGATTTGAGCCGTGCTCGTAGCGCCTTCGCCGCTCTCGCCGCCGCCGGTCCCAAAGGAAAGCGCGAGCGAGCACGAGGGAGAGGGAGAGAAGCCGCGCGGACCAATGGCGAGCGCGGCAATGCGAGGTCCCGTCAACACCACCCTCCCGCCATAAAAGCGCGGCGCACGCGACCGGTCGCGCGTATTCCGATCTCGTTTGTTCGGCTACTGACACTGCCGCGATGCCTCCCCAGCCCAGCGGTAAGGCCGTGAAGAAGGCCGGCAAGGCGCAGAAGAACGTGCGCGCCACCGACAAGAAGAAGAAGAAGCGCCGCAGGAAGGAGAGCTTCTCCATCTATATCTACAAGGTGCTGAAGCAGGTGCACCCGGACACTGGAGTCTCCAGCAAGGCCATGTCTATCATGAACAGCTTCGTGAACGACATCTTCGAGCGTATCGCCGCGGAGTCGTCCCGTCTGGCTCACTACAACAAGCGCTCGACCATCACGAGCCGGGAGATCCAGACGGCCGTGCGTCTGCTGTTGCCCGGTGAGCTGGCCAAACACGCCGTGTCCGAGGGCACCAAAGCCGTCACCAAGTACACCAGCTCCAAGTAGGCGACCGAGCGCTCGTCCGCGCAGCCAACACCCAACGGCTCTTCTCAGAGCCACCCAAGGTGTCTGCATTGGCATTGGGATGTAGCGAGAATCTCGACAATTCCGTCCGTTCCCTCTGTTTGACGCTTCCTCGTTTGCAAACGCCAGGCGCGCGCTGTTTGCGTTCTCGTTGTGACAGCGCGTGCGCTGAAAGATTTGTAGCAGAAACGCACAGAACGCCATGCGCTCAGCACAACAACACACACACAAAAAGGGACTCTCACGCGCCGATAGGGCCATTTTACTCCGCATTGGCTGCTTCAACACAGCGCAGCGGATGTCTCGCCATTCAGTTCCGTTTGCCAGAACTGCACTGCTGGCGTTGATGAAACTCTCGCACACGTACTTCTCGACTGCGCCGCATATATCTCAGCTCGTGAAATCCTAATCGACGCCCAGGACTCCCCATAGCCCGTCCCGAGGACTTTCTGTTTCCTAGGGGTCTTGCGGGTTTACTCAAAAGAGCCTTCCCAGCTCTCATTGATTTCTTTGAGTCGTCGAACCTTACCACGCGGCCATCGGCGCCGTTTCACGCTTCTTTTCTTCACGGCCTTACGCTCGTCCTCTCCCGTATTTGTTTCTCTTCACTCCTTTATTCGCCTTACCCTCCCCCGTGCAGTACTGTTGAGGTGACCTCCTAAGCGAGAGACTGTTGCGGTACTGCACTCTTCTCTTCTTTTACCAGTTCAACGTCACTTACTACTACTTCTTGTTTACAAACACGCGGCGCGCGCTGTCGGACAGCGCGTGTGCTACAACTTTTGTAGCAGAGCCGCACAGGAAGCCATGGGCTCAGCACAACAACACGCACAAAGCAAGTATGGGATGGGGCGCGTGAGGCGACTCTGCGCGAGCGGCCACGTTCGCCTGCACTAATTACCACGGCGCGTGTTTCACACACCTAGGACGATGAGGCGGTCGTTGCTGCACATTTACTTAATTCTGGTGTAGCGTAACTTTTAAAAGCAGGCAGCCCTCATCCCTCTTTTGTTTTTTTCACGCTTTATGTCTTCTCTTGTTTCGACGCGCTTTTAAAAGCGGGTCCTGAGGTGTGCCTTCATGGCTGCTAGAATGCCCTCTCGGCGGCCGCCCGCACGTAGGCAGCAGTGCTCCGGACTGAAATTCAGAGCCGCGCCATGCCAGTGCCGCATCGCTGTAGCAGTGGCTGGCGAGCGGAAATGGGTTAGCACGTTCACGAAGCAGCAGTGCGTAAGGGATATTTTACACTGTTATTACAAATGTATGTGTGAGTGGCTTTAAAAGGGGGAAAAGGAAGAGATAAGTACAGCGCTGTTACTGCCTCTCGTGCGAGGGCACCTTCACGGCGCTGTACGGTGTGAGGGGAAAGGGATAAGAAAGGGTAGTGAAGAAAACAGAGTATAAAAGTGAATTATTACAAATGTAAGCTCTCCGCACACTTACATAGCTAGCGGTTTCGCGCGCGCCCTGCGTATAGCTGCCTTCGTACGGGGCGACGGGAGAGGGAGGAGGTCGGAGCGCCGTCAACAATGCCCTCTCTCTCTTCCGTCCCCTAGAATGCTGAATTGGGCTCGCGCGCGCGTCTTACGCTGGTTTCGGTGACGTTATCTGCGAGGCTACGTAAGCTATCGCGACGAAATTTGACGGTCGTGTAGGCACCAGTGAGCGGTGCCGGCGTGCGAAATTTGAAACGCCTGAGGCGAAGAGAGCATGAACGCGCCCTGTTTTGCGACTAGTGATCAAGGGAACGATGTTGGCGTGGCTGAGTTTGAAGTTGTGCGCACGGTGTGCTTTGCGGCAATGACCAGAGTGCACTTGCAAGCGTATCCGAGCTACCGGTGAACAGAACGAGTAATCATAATTACGAGAACACAATAAACTTGTTCCTGGGGCGCGACACGAGCAGTGAGTGCGTGCAGCATAGGACAATAACGTTGTTGACACGTTCATTTATTTATTTTTTTTTTTTCTCTTGGCGCGTCGAGCAAAAGAAGAAGTGAGGCGGGTTGAACATCAGCAGTCAGAGGTGCCAAAGAGAAACAACATGAGAAAAAAAAAAAAAAAAAGTAAGCTCCGCGATTGTGTTACGAAGCCACTTGTCTCGAACTCAGTGCGTGGCCTAAGAAGGGCTCAGTGCAGCCACCCGCGACTCACTCGCGAAGAGAGGCCGCGCTGCCCGTGAGCCAATCGGCGCGCGTTTCGCCTCCTCGCCCTCTTTTTTGCGGCGCGGCTTCCTCGCTCGGTCGCGGCGCAGGGACTCGGCATTCGCTCTCCTGACTCGCTTCGAAGCAGCAGCAACAGCCGAGATGTCTGGACGTGGCAAGGGCGGCAAGGGGCTCGGCAAGGGTGGCGCGAAGCGTCATCGTAAGGTGTTGCGTGACAACATCCAAGGCATCACCAAGCCTGCCATCCGTCGCCTCGCTCGCCGTGGTGGTGTCAAGCGTATCTCTGGCCTGATCTACGAGGAGACACGCGGTGTGCTCAAGGTGTTCCTCGAGAACGTGATCCGGGACGCCGTCACCTACACTGAGCACGCCAAGCGCAAGACCGTGACCGCCATGGACGTGGTGTATGCCCTCAAGCGTCAGGGCCGCACCCTCTACGGTTTCGGAGGCTAAGCAGCACGCGTGCGCGCCGTCGTCTGCAAGCAGCGCATCAGCTCCTCTGAAGAACCCAACAGCCCTCTTCAGGGCTACCCACCTGGTGCTTCGGCAGTGACGCGCAGGATTTGCGATCTCCTGCTCCGTTAGCCCTCTTTTGCATGCCATTATCTCGCATTCGGCCGCACGAGACGCGCGGTGAACTTGGGTCAGGTGAGCGAGCGCAACCGCATGTATTTGCAAGGCGTGGTAGCATTGCTTTTCGCCCTCGCAAGGCGAGCTTTGCTCGATTGCATTTGCGCTCGCCACTGTGTGCTGTGTTGCTCCCATTTCAGTCGCCGTCAGTCTGTCCGAGTTGCGACGTGGCGGTCGTTCGTGCAGCTCAGTTGTCGCCTTTGGTTGGACCCTGGTAGAGGCAACCAGAGTGGAATGATGATTAAAAGCAAGAGGTAATCATAAGCTCGTCGATGCGCATTTTGTCGCTTTGAAGTGGCTCGCTTCCTCTACTCCCTTGGAGAAGAGTACGAGCCGCGCGGCAGCGGGCGCATTTCAGTTAGGTAAGTTTTATATTTGACAAAGATAGCTCATGTGGGTACGCAACAAAGCAAAGCACGAGGAAAATATTGCCGGGCACGGGCCAGTGTGTAACAGCTGAAAGCGAGTTTTCTACAGGCAGCGTTTATTTGTTCTTTCCAGTGCAAGCGTTAAATGATTGAGCCTACTGTGTCTTAGCTCAATTCGCATGGCTTCGTTGGTTTGCGTGTGTGCGTCGGAGAAAGAATAACGAGCCAGTCCTCTTGCCCTACGAGCTGAGCGCCCGTCGTGTCCCTCGTCTAGCCTGCGGTTGTTGCAAGCCACCACCGTGCGATTCACAATTGTGTAACTCTTTTGAGCGACGCAAATGAATGCTAAGGTGAGATTAGCTAGTTAACTTTCGCTAGAACCGAGCTCACTGCGTTGTATTCAAACGGACGAGGGTGCGCGCGGTGGACACCGAGGCGCGTGCTGTTTTCATTGATGCTGTTGTTTGTGATACTTGTGTACAGGGTCACAGTGGGATTTCTTATTAGCGCGCTATAGGTGATAAGCAGTTGGTTCGATGCCTACGTGGCTCTTCTTGCAAGCCAATGCACTCCTTAGTTGACCAGAACAAGCGGAAAATAAAATAGAGGAGCAGAGCGGCGAAGTGTGCTTACTGAGACAGAAATATGCTTGCACAGTGCAGACTCACTTTCTCTCGTTATTTCTATACGACTGGCTCTTTCGTCATGCGTGCGTGTAGGTGATGCTGGGCGACCCT